>NC_074666.1:72153777-72351277 GCF_029448725.1 Salvelinus fontinalis | reverse complement strand
AAACAGATCAACGTGGCTCATGTTTCACAACTCTAAGCACACAAATCTAAACAGATCAACGTGGCTCATGTTTCACAACTCTAAGCACACAAATCTAAACAGATCAACGTGGCTCATGTTTCACAACTCTAAGCACACAAATCTAAACAGATCAACGTGGCTCATGTTTCACAACTCTAAGCACACAAATCTAAACAGATCAACGTGGCTCATGTTTCACAACTCTAAGCACACAAATCTAAACAGATCAACGTGGCTCATGACTGAGAAGAACAAAAAAACTCACAAATCACTTAATCCATTTGGATACATATTCAATCTAAGTATCTGCTTTTCACTTTACTTTTGATATGATTTTCTTGTAATTTCTTAACAATAAAATTAACTATCACATCACACTGCTCCAAACAGATAACTACTGAACGAAAACGATGTGCTGCCTAGTTAGCTTATTTACACTACATGTCCAAAAGTATGTGGACACCTGCTCGTCGAACATCTCATTCAAAAGTCATGGACATTAATATGGAGTTGGTCCCCCCTTTGCTGCTATAACAGCCTCCACTCTTCTGGAAAGGCTTCCCACTAGATGTTGGAACATTCCTGCGGGGATTTGCTTCCGTTCAGCCACAAGAGCATTAGTGAGGTAGGGCACTGATGTTGGGTGATTAGGCCTGGCTCGCAGTCGGCGTTCCAATTCATCCCATAGGTGTTTGATGGGGTTGAGGTCAGCGCTCTGTGCAGAACAGTCAAGTTCTTCCACACTGATCTCGGCAATCCATTTCTGTATGGACATCGCTTTGTGCACGGGGGCATTGTCATGCTGAAACAGGAAAAAGCCTTCCCCAAACTGTTGCCACAAAGTTGAAGCACAGAATCGTCTAGAATGTCATTGTATGCTGTAGCGTTAACACTACCCTTCACTGGAACTAAGGGGCCTAGCACGAACCATGAAAAACAGCCCCAGACCACTGCTTGGCATGGAAACCCATTTCATGAAGCTCCCGACAAGCAGTTCTTGTGCCAACGTCGCTTCCAGAGGCAGTTTGGAACTCGGTAGTGAGTGTTGCAACCAAGGACAGACAATTTTTACACGCTACGCGCTTCAGCACTCAGCGGTCCCATTCTGTGAGCTTGTGTTTGGCCTACCACTTCACGGCTGAGCCGTTGTTACTCCTAGACATTTCCACTTCACAATAACAACACTTACAGTTGACCGGGGCAGC
Organism: Salvelinus fontinalis; assembly: GCF_029448725.1. Lineage (NCBI taxonomy): Eukaryota > Metazoa > Chordata > Actinopteri > Salmoniformes > Salmonidae > Salvelinus > Salvelinus fontinalis. Next base: position 72,350,051 of record NC_074666.1, on the reverse strand, counting down.
TCTAGCAGGGCAGTAATTTGACGAACTGACTTGATGGAAAGGTGGCATCCTATGACGGTGCCACATTGAAAATCACTGAGCTCTTCAGTAAGGCCATTCTACTGCCAATGTTTGTCTACGGAGATTACATTGCTGTGTGCTCGATTTTATACACCTTTCAGCAAAGGTTCTGAAATAGCAGAATCCAATCATTTGAGGGCGTGTCCACATACTTTTATATATATAGGGTATATAGTTTGATACCTGCTGAACACTGTACATTTCTATATTTAGACCTCAGAAATGTGTCAATTTGAAATAAATGTATGTTGGAAGATAAAACCAAATCATAAATGGATGTGGCTGCAACTACTACATCATCATTCTCCATCAGCCAGTGTGCTTTAATAGGACAACGTGGAAAGAGTCACTCTATGTGCTACATGTATTGGTGACTAAACTTAATGTTCTCATGGTATTTCACAGAAAACTTTGATTTTACATGGATGACTCAGGGGTGAAAGATGTGTGAAACCCCAATGAACGCACAGGATTCTGAACATAAAATAGGGGCATTACAAGTGTTTCGTTTAGAGTTTTGTACTTAGAGTTTTGTACTTAGAGTTTTGTACTTAGAGTTTTGTACTAAGAGTTTTGTACTTAGAGTTTTGTACTAAGAGTTTTGTACTTAGAGTTTTGTACTAAGAGTTTTGTACTTAGAGTTTTGTACTAAGAGTTTTGTACTTAGAGTTTTGTACTTAGAGTTTTGTACTTAGAGTTTTGAAAATATACCACTTACACCTGAAAAATGGGCCAAACTGATTGAAAAAAAATAACAGTGTTGTGAGTAAATGTGTGTGTGTGTGTGTGTGCGTCCATGCATACATGCACGCGTTACTTTAATGTGTGTGTACACTTAATTGTGTGTTTACACAATATGACATCCATGCTGGATAGAGGCATCATGCGGGATAAAGCGGTTGTCCAATGGGGAAGGCAGCACTGCTACTGTATAATGCTAATCAATTAGGGACTTGGCCATGCCCTAGCCTGCTAATGAGAGCAGCACAGCCACTCACCTGTTGGCTTAACAAATAACTGGCTATAGCCAGATAACATCACAGCCCCAGAGGTGCCCTCTGTGTGTGTGTGTGTGTGTGTGTGTGTGTGTGTGTGTGTGTGTGTGTGTGTGTGTGTGTGTGTGTGTGTGTGTGTGTGTGTGTGTGTGTGTGTGTGTGTGTGTGTGTGTGTGTGTGTGTGTGTTTGGGTGGGTGTGTGAGTGAGTGAGTGTGTGTGTGTGTGTGTGTGTGTGTGTGTGTGTGTGTGTGTGTGTGTGTGTGTGTGAGTGCGTGTTTGTGTGTTTGTGTGTCTGTGCTCTGACCACAATGATGACATCACTACAATCAAACTGCCTGCCACCACTATGTGATTAGGACAAATACAGATTGATGTCAGAGTGTGGTTTGCCAACTAAGTCGTCCTCAATGTGGACTTGGGCTACGTGAATGTTTATTTCTTCTCTGTGTGCTCCTGTGTAATTGCATATGAAGAGTGTGTGTGTCTGTGTGAGTGTGTGTGTCGCTTTGTGTGTGTGTGTGTGTGTGTGTGTGTGTGTGTGTGTGTGTGTGTGTGTGTGTGTGTGTGTGTGTGTGTGTGTGTGTGTGTGTGTGTGTGTGTGTGTGTGTGTGTGTGTGTGTGTGTGCTCTGACCACAATGATGACATCACTACAATCAAGCTGCCTGCCACCACTATGTGATTAGGACAAATACAGATTGATGTCAGAGTGTGGTTTGCCAACTAAGTCGTCCTCAATGTGGACTTGGGCTATGTGAATGTTTATTTCTTCTCTGTGTGCTCCTGTGTAATTGCATATGAAGAGTGTGTGTGTCTGTGTGAGTGTGTGTGTCGCTTTGTGTGTGTGTCACTTTGTGTGTGTGTGTGTGTGTGTGTGTGTATGTGTGTGTGTGTGTGTGTGTGTGTGTGTGTGTGTGTGTGTGTGTGTGTGTGTGTGTGTGTGTGTGTGTGTGTGTGTGTGTGTGTGTGTGAACTGAGTTCACAGACTATGCTCAATAGGGGCCAAATGTACACTTTTATTAAACACATTACTTGGTCTTATGCAACACATTTTCGCTTAGAGCCCCCAAAAGGCTCTGACTGCATATGTGGGTATGGATGTGGATACGCAGAACCGCCAGCCACTGCGGCCCCTCATGATGAGTTCTGATTTTTTTGTGGCCCCCACCCCCATCAAAGTTTTCCATCCCTGATGTAGGCCCTGTGTGCATGTAGGTGTAATAATTTGCATTCTGTGTATCAGATGAGGGAGCTGAATGTATCACTGGTGTCCAAGTCACTTCCGGACCATTAACTCAGGGATTAGTCTGTGTGGGTATGGTTGAGCTTGGCTCCATGCTCCAAGCTTCAGCCTACTCATGCAGAGGGGAGTGTTTGGGTCCCGTGGCGGAGCACGGAGGAGGGCCTAATGGCAGAGCCCAGCCCAGACTCAGAGCTCCATCTCCTGCCTGTTGACACAGAGACAGCAGGGACAGGGATAGGGACAGAGACAGACAGGGCCAAGGACAGAGAAAGAGACAGACAGAGACAGGGACAGATACAGATACAGAGAAAGACAGGGACAGAGACAGAGACAGGGATAGGGACAGAGACAGAGACAAAGACAAAGAGAAAGGGACTGAGACAGAGACAGACAGGGACAGAGAAAGAGACAGACAGGGACAGAGACAGGGATAGGGACAGAGACAGAGACAAAGACAAATAGAAAGGGATCGAGACAGAGACAGGGACAGAGATAGAGACAAACAGAGACAGACAGGGCCAGGGACAGAGACAGAAATAAAGACAGAGACAGGGATAGGGACAGAGACAGAGACAAAGACAAATAGAAAGGGACCGAGACAGAGACAGGGACAGAGATAGAGACAAACAGAGACAGACAGGGCCAGGGACAGAGACAGAAATAAAGACAGAGACATAAATAAAGACAGAGACAGGGATAGGGACAGAGACAGAGACAAAGACAAATAGAAAGGGACCGAGACAGAGACAGGGACAGAGATAGAGACAAACAGAGACAGACAGGGATAGGGACAGAGACAGGGATAGGGGCATTGTCATGCTGAAACAGGAAAAGGCCTTCCCCAAAATGTTGCCACAACGTTGGAAGCACAGAATAATCTAGAATATCATTGTATGCTGTAGCTTTAAGACTACCCTTCACTGGAACTAAGGGGCCTAGCCCAAACCACGAAAAACAGCCCAGAGACAGATAGGGCCAGGGACAGGGACAGGGACAGGGACAGAGACAGAGACAGGGATAGGGACTGAGACAGAGACAGAGACATGGACCGATACAGAGACAGAGAGAGACAGAAACAGGGACAGATACAGAGACAGGGATAGGGACTGAGACAGAGACAGAGACAGAGACAAAGACAGAGACAGAGACAGAGACATAGACCGTTACAGAGACAAAGAGAGACAGAGACAGGGACAGATACAGAGACAGGAAAATAGACAGAGACAGGGACAGAGGGACAGGGACATAGACAGGGACAGAGACAGAGAAAGGGATAGAGACAGAGACCCCTCACTCCTCTCCCTCACCAGCTGTTTTTAGAACGCCCTACAGTCCCTGTTGACTGTGTGCTCCTCTTCCTCTCCTCCCAGTCCTGGAATCCCCTTTTTTCTCTCTCTCTCTTCCTTCCTCTCTTTCTCTCTCTACAGTTCCCTCCCAACTCTGTACTCTTGTGTTGAAGGTGAGAAATGAATCGGGGGCGACCTAAAAAAGTTTCCATCCTAACTGGAATACAAGTAGTTGTTCGATTTAGAATGTGTCTGTCTACAGAAGACTATGATCGAGGAGTCTGCTTTAAAACCACATATAAAAACCGGGTTGATATGACATGCCCTATTTTGTCTGCACATTTGACTCAGAGGCTAATAGAACAGCAGAGCTCCATCCTATTTAGTCAAATATGCATACTGGCTCAGATAGTACACTATATATACAAAAGTATGTGGACAACCCTTCAAATTAGTGGATTCGGCTATTTCAGCCGCAACTCTTCCAGACAGGTGTGTAAAATCGAGCACACAGCCATGCAATCTCCATAGACAAACATTGGCAGTAGAATGGCAATACAGAAGAGCTTAGTGACTTTCAACGTGGCACCGTCATAGGATGCCACATTTCCAACAAGTCAGTTTGTAAAATGTCTGCCCCACTAGAGCTGCCCCGGTCAACTGTAAGTGCTGTTATTGTGAAGTGGAAACGTCTAGGAGCAATAACGGCTCAGCCGTGAAGTGGTAGGCCACACAAGCTCACAGAATGGGACCGCCGAGTGCTGAAGCACGTAGTGTGTAAAAATTGTCTGTCCTCGGTTGCAACACTCACTACCGAGTTCCAAACTGCCTCTGGAAGCAACGTCAGCACAATAACTGTTCGCCAGGAGCGTCATGAAATGGGTTTCCATGGCCAAGCAGCCGCACACAAGCCTAAGATCACCATGTGCAATGCCAAGCGTCAGCTGGAGTGGTGTAAAGCTCACTGCCATTGGACTCTGGAGCAGTGGAAACATGTTCTCTGGAGTGATTAATCACACTTCACCATCTGGCAGTCAGACAGACGAATCTGGGCTTGGCAGGATGCCAGGGGGACAGTACCTGCCCCAATGCATCATTCCAACTTTAAAGTTTGGTGGAGGAGGAATAATGGTCTGGGGCTGTTTTTCATGGTTCGGGCTAGGCCCCTTAGTCCAAGTGAAGGGTAGTCTTAACGCTATAGCATAGAATGAGATTCTAGACGATTCTGTGCTTCCAACTTTGTGGCAACAGTTTGGGGAAGGCCTTTTCCTGTTTCAGCATGAAAATGCCCCCGTGCACAAAGCGAGGTCCATTCAGAAATGGTTTGTTGATATCGGTGTGAAAGAACTTGACTGGCCTGCACAGAGCCTTGATCTCAACCCCATCGAACACCTTTGGGAACAATTGAAACGCCGACTGCGAGCCAGGCCTAATCGCCCAACATCAGTGCCCGACCTCAGTAAGGCTCTTGTGGCTGAATAGAAGTAAGTCCCTGCAGCAATGTTCCAACATCTAGTGGAAAGCCTTCCCAGAAGAGTGGAGGCTGTTATAGCAGCAAAGGGGGGACCAACTCCATATTAATGCCATATTAATTGACTTTGCACATGGATAAAAAATAGACACAAGTCTCCCATGTGGAGATAATGAGATGGTTGTGATTGGCATAGGTGGGTTGTTGTTGATATTGTTGTTTACTCTGATCTTTGTTCTGAGAATGTCCTTGTCTCTCTCTGTGTGCTAGCCAGCATTGAAGGACACTTCTTCTGAGAAAGGGACGTCTCTGGCTCTGACTTTGTCTGACCAGAAGGCAGTGACGCACCCCACTTAGACACCCGTTACTCACTGACTCACTGTTCCTGGATCTGTGAAATCTCATCACTCACTCTCTCTCTCAGCTCCCATCATGCCCCTTCATGACCTCACTTCCCCCAAAAGTGTCAAGATTCTCAGCTGGGCTCAGTCATCATGGAGTCCTATTGGCAGTCAGGAGGAATCTGTCACTCCACTCTCTCCCTTCTCTCCCCTCTCTCCCCTCTCTCCCTTCTCTCCCCTCTCTCTCCCTCTCTCCCCTCTCTCCCTCTCTCCCCTTTCTCTCCCCCCTCTCTCTCCCCTTTCTCCTCTCTCTCCACTCTCTCCCCTCTCTCTCCCTCTCTCTCCCTCTCTCCCCCACTGCTTTCTCTCCTATCTCCCATTCTCCCCTCTCTCCCTCTCTCCCCTCTCTCTCCCTCTCTCCCCTCTCTCTCTCTCTCTCCTTTCTCCCCTCTCTCCCCTCTCTCCCTCTCTCCCCTCTCTCCCCTCTCTCTCCCTCTCTCCCCTCTCTCTCTCTCTCTCTCTCTCCTTTCTCCCCTCTCTCCCCTCTCTCCCTCTCTCCCCTCCTCTCCCTCTCTCTTCCTCTCTCCCCTTTCTCTCCCTCTCCCCCCTCTCTCCCCTCTTTCCCTTTCTCTCCATCTCTCCCTCTCTCTTCCTCTCTCCCCTTTCTCTGCCCTCTCTCTCCTCTCTGTTCCGTCTTTATCTCCATCTATTTCACCTCTTATTTACCTCTCATTACTTTGTGTCACAGAGTGCCTATAAAACCTTGTTTAGGGTTCTTGTGTTGGTGCTTCTCTGTGTTTGGCACTTTGGTTATACAGTATGTGGAAATGGCTTGTAGAAAATAGGGGCAGACACAAAAGAGTCGAAAAAGAGGGGAGAGAAAAACTTGAGAGGTTGAGGAGACTATAAATAATTGTATTTCTATTTCTATTTATTATGGATCCCCATTAGCTACTGCCACTACCACATATATACAGTACAAAATCCATGTGTACGTGTGTGTATAGTGAATATGCTATAGTGTGTGTGTGTGTATGCTTCACAGTCCCCACTGTTCCATAAGGTGTTTTTTTATCTGTTTTTTAAATCTAATTTTACTGTTTGCATGAGTTACTTGATGTGGAATAGAGTTTTATGTAGTCATGGCTCTATTTAGTACTGTGCGCCTTCCAAAGTATGTTCTGGTCTTGGGGACTGTGAAGAGACCTCTTGTGGCATGTCTTGTGGGGTATGCATGGGTGTCCGAGCTGTGCGCCAGTACTTTAGACAGACAGCTCGGTGCATTCAATATGTCAATACCTCTCATAAATACAAGTATCCCTCCTATATCCCCCTGTATCCCTCCTGTATCCCCCTATATACCCCTATATACCCCTGTATCCCCCTTGTACCCCCCCCCCCTACATCCCCTTGTATCCCCCATGTATCCCCTCTACAGTACCTCCATCAACACATCATCACACAAGTAAACACTGAGACACAACCCCTCCTCAAGTCCCTACACGTTCCTCCATCTTCTACTGTACAGATAGTGTATAACTAGTGTGTCTGTACATCAAAAACACTTCCCATCCCACAGCTAAGTGCAGGAATCCCAGATTCTGAAAGACAGTCTGTAGGAAAAGATCTGCCTAAATGTATAGTCAGCGTTCTTCAAAGGGGATGATATGGAGATGTTTTGCAAAGAGAAGTCTGCCAGGATTGTCAAATCAGTCTGATCAGTCCATCAAACATCAAGCAATATTAGCACAGTAGAGAGAGCTATAGCTTATCCACAGCATACTGGCTTGTATTAGCAGCTACAATAGTCAAATATGTATTGACAGTATGCCTTATCCAACACAATCATTATCATCCCCATGTCTCTCCCTTTCCTGTGTGTGTGCTTTGTGTTTGTTTGTGTGTGCGCGCCTGAGTGCCTGTGTGTGCATGAGTGTATGTGCACGTATGTGTGCGTCTGTGTGACGCTGCACTAGGCTCCCACCTTATCAGGGTCATTATGAAGATGAATGGTGTGATTATAAGGATGAATAAGGTGATTAGGCCTGTTGTCCTTGCTGCTGGGTGCTGGGGCTGCCTACTCCTCATTAAGGAGGGGACGTAAGCGTGCCTACCACGACACGCACATATTAACCACCTTACCCAGTCATCCATAGGGTACATATCCATCGCGTACACTTTAAGGACTTTTGAAAGACTAGCCCTTGGGCTAAAAGAGATCCTAATAAAATCTAAATCAAATGAAACTACGGTTTGGGGAGGCCTCTGTAAGTGTGATAGCAGGACAAGAGAGATTCATTGTGTTCACCTGAGTGCTGAGCTCTAGTCATGTCCTTAGTAGCTGTTTTGTATGTTTGCTGCTAAATAATACTACAGTGAGTTCCAAAAGTATTGGGACAGTGACAATTGATGTTGTTGTTTTGGCTCTGTACTCCAGCACTTTGGATTTGAAATTATATAATGACTATGAGGTTAAAGTGCAGACTGTCAGCTTTAATTTGAGGGTATTTTTATCCATATTGGGTGAACTGTTTAGAAATTACAGCACTTTTTGTACATATTCCCACCATTTTAGGGGACTAAAAGTAATGGGACAAATTCACTTACATGTGTATTTAAAGTTGTCAAAAGTTTAGTATTTGGTCCAATATTCATAGCACGCAATGAATACATCAAGCTTTGACTCTACAAATTAGTTGGATACATTTGCTGTTTGTTTTGGTTGTGTTCCAGATTATTTTGTGCCCAATAGAAATGAACGGTTAATAATGTATTGTCATTTTGGAGTCACTTTTATTGTAAATAAGCATAGAATATGTGTCTAAACACTTCTACATTAATGTGGATGCTACCATGGTTACGGATAATCCTGAATGAATCGTGAATAATGATATTTGTGAGTATAACTTTCTCAGTCATCATTATTCACGATTCATTCAGGATTATCCGTAGTCATGGTAGCATCCACATTAATGTAGAAGTGCATCCAACAGATCTGTAGAGTCACAAGCGTGATGTAGTCCAAAGTGCTGGAGTAGAAAGACAAACTGTGTATGTTATTGTAATTTGTAAACGATCAAATAAGATTTGATTGTTTACAATTTACAATAACAAATACAGTGAGCTCCAAAAGTATTGGGATAGTGACACATTTTTGGTTGTTTTGTCTTGGTACTCCAGCAGTCTACAGGCATGATGCCATATGTGTTATTTCATAGTTTTCATGTCTTCACTTTTATTCTACAATGTAGAAAATAGTAAAAAATAAAGAAAAACCCTTGAATGAGTAGGTGTGTCCAAACGTTTGACTGGTACTGTATATTATGTTAAACAAATCTAAATATATTTTATACTTTTGATTCTTCAAAGTAGCCACCCTTTTCCTTGATGATATGCTTTTCCAACAGTCCTGAAGGACTTCCTTCAGACTGCGGTCCAACTCATCCCAAACCATCTCAATTGGATTGAGGTCAAGTGATTGTGGAGGCCAGGTCGTCTGATGCAGCAGTCCATCACTCTCCTTCGTGGTCAAATAGCCCTTACACAGCCTGGAGGTGTGTTGGGTCATTATCCTGTTGAAAAACAAATGATAGTCCCACTAAGCGCAAACCAGATGGGATGGTGTATTGCTGAAGAATGCGGTGGTAGCCATGCTGGTTAAGTGTGCTTTGAATTCTAAATAAATCACTGGCAGTGTCACCAGCAAAGCAACCCCACACCATTACACCTCCTCCTCCATGCTTCACGGCGGGAACCACACATGCAGAGATCATCCGTTCACCTGCTCTGCGTCTCACAAAGACATGGCGGTTGGAACCAAAAAGCTCAAATTTAGACTCATCAGACCAAAGGACAGATTTCCACCAGTCTAATGTCCATTGCTCGTGTTTCTTGGACAAAGCAAGTCTCTTCTTATTATTGGTGTCCTTTAGTCGTGGTTTCTTTGCAGCAATTCAACCATGAAGGCTTGATGTTGAGATGTGTCTGTTACTTGAACTCTGTCAAGCATTTATTTGGGCTGCAATTTCTGAGGCTGGTAGCTCTAATGAACTCATCCTCTGCAGCAGAGTTAACTCTGGGTCTTCCTTTCCTGTGGCGGTCCTCATGGGAGCCAGTTTCATCATAGCGCTTGATGGGTTTTGTGACTGCACTTGAAGAAACTTTCAAAGTTCTTGAACTTTTCTGTATTGGCTGACCTTCATGTCTTAAAGTAATGATGGACTATTGTTTACTTATTTGAGGTGCTCTTGCCATAATATGGACTTGGTCATTTACCAAATAGAGCTATCTTCTGTATACCACCCCTACCTTGTCACAACACAACTGATTGGCTCAAATGCATTAAGAAAGAAAGAAATTCCACAAATTACCTTTTAACAAGACACACCTGTTAATTGAAATTCCAGGTGATTCCAGGTGACTACCTCATGAAGCTGGTTGAGAGAAAGCCAAGAGTGTGCAAAGCTGTCATCAAGGTAACGGGTGGCTACTTTGAAGAATCTCAAATATAAAATATATTTAAATTTGTTTAACACTTTTTTGGTTACTACATGATTCCATATGTGTTATTTCATAGTTTGATGTTTTCACTATTATTCTACAATGTAGAAAATAGTAAAAATAAAGACGACCCCTTGAATGATTAGGTGTGTCCAAACTTTTGACTGGTACTGTATAGAATGTTGCTAACATGTAGAGGTCGATGTGCAGGGGTAGCCGAATGCTATGTTATACTAATCTTGGTTAGCAACATAAAGGTGTAGGGCAGCTTAGTGAGTAGGAACACTGCATAAAGCCAAGTGAGCAGTGAGTCAGTCCAGGGGTTAAACAGATCACTAGATTGGCCCAAACATCAGCTCCACCCATGTGATCATCTTCAAGTGGGCCCCAGATAACTGTCTCCATGGCAACCCCCACACCAGGAATCTCTTATTTTTTTTCACAGCGACTGGTTCTGATGTCCACATGGCAACGGCTGCCGTGGGGACAGTGCAGGGGGGGAGGAGGGATAGAAGGGAGGGGGGGGGGGGGGGGGGGGGGGGGGATGTGTGGGGGTGGCTGCTGCTGACGCACTAGGTGGCTGCCTGCAAACTTTTCCAGAATTCCGCCCACCGGCACAGAAGTAAGCACTCGGCTGGAATCCGGTGCACCAAAGCTGCGTTTCCTTTCTCTTTTTCTCTCTGTCTGTCTCTCAACCTTGAACAACGCCTCCTACTTGAACCAGGCCTGTTGACCCTCCCTTCTTCATCCATCCACAGAACCTCATAGCACCTCCTCCATGGTTATGTCCCAGAACAACAAACTACTGCCTGTGTTTCGGGAGCTGTGGTGGTGACACTACTGTTAGGAGGTCAGTGTGTGTGGGCGGGCCCTCCTGTGTGTCTGTCTGTGGCTAGGGGTCTGGGGATTGGCCGGTTCTCTATGTTCTGTTTTGTTGTGTCCTAGGGGAATCTCTGGAGTCTTAGACACCACTGATGGATGACATCAGCAGCAGCAGCAGTAGAGGGGGTGGTTAAGGAAGAGGAGGAATGCTTAGCTCTCTCACCTGCGTCCATACACACACACACACACACACACACACACACACACACACACACACACACACACACACACACACACACACATTCACTCTCATATTGTCAAGGATGAGTGTTTTAGTCTTTCTTTACCAGGACTGAGCTGACAGTGTCGAGATCATGTCTAGACATTGTGGTTTTTCTTTGGGCACAAGTATCACATCCAAAATGTATTACACATGTAGTAGGGAGAGCATTTACAGATGTCATATTAGTTGAAGAAGTTGAGGGGGGAGGTGGGGGGAGGTGGGAGCTGGGTCAGTTGGTAATTGAACACTCCCAATTATCTTGAATAATCCCTCAGTAATCTTTTCTTGTGAATGGAAATTGTGTGGAAAGAAAATGTGTTGGGAGTCAAAGATTACAATTAAAATAAGAATCACAATTTCTTCTGCCGTAATTTGGCCCATTGTATCTGGTGGCTCCCCGGGTTTTATGGGCCAGTGCTTATTTCTATCAGCCGGACGTTGGGAGAGAGCGAAAAAGAAAGAGAGAGAGAGAGGGGGGGAGAGTAAGAGAGAGGAGAGAGACACAGAGAGAGAGAAAAAAGAGTGAGAGAGTATGGTTTCCGTCCAAGTGGGGAAAGCCACAGCCGACTTAAACCGTCAAAAAATCCAAAGCACCAGGGCCATGAATCCTCTCCTCAGTGAAAGCCAGAGAGAAAAATGTTACTTTTCTCACTCTAGCTTGAGGAGATAACCAGAAGGCAGCCCAGCAGGGGTTGGGTTTGTGGCTTCAATAGCATTGGAAAAAGTACCTCTGTGTGATTCTTAAACAGTTAACCCCGACCTTGGAATGTATTGATTTCAATATGAGTAGTTTTATTCAGAATGTTGATCCCAACATGACGGTCATGCCAATAGAGTAGGACTCCCCAGAGCAGAGGCCAATTTACAAATCACAGCCTCATCACTGGAATCTCCCCATGAAGACACAACCTTGGAGACATACTATACAGCCATCTATAGGGAACAGAAAATGGGGGCACATCGACCGGAAAATCCAGGGTCTGAGCAGACCAGGAGCCTCTGTGGGATGGGCGATTGTAAATCTACACCCACCCACCAGCCCCACTCACTTGACCTTGTCCTCCTCCCTCTTCCCTTCTTCCTCCTTTCCTCTCCTGAATGGATCTGTCTCACCCTGGTCTGCTCTAGTATTGAAGTGCTTTATGGCAGTGTGGGAGAGGGAGGACAGGAAAGGACCTAGGTGTTAGGCCATAGCTCATCCCCACAGTAGGGGTCATGGTGGCCAGTGGTCGTTAGGGTGATTGAGGAAGTCCAGCGCTGACCCCTAGCATGGAGCCAGCTGATGGGACCCAGTGGGTCGGTCAGTGCAGGAGAGTCCCATGGTCTGGCTCTGCTCTTAATGCTAACTGCTTTATAAATGATTAGCACAAGACTTATACGCCCAGCTAGAAGGCTAGCTATACTTACAATACCACGATTGCTTTTTAACACCAATCACTTTCAACAGGGCTGAGTATGTACTGACATGATGCTATTGTAGTACTACAGCTTGCTATAGTGAGCAACCCTCAGATAGAGGTAACATAGTGGATACTATGGCCTGTCTGTAAACGCTGAATGAAGATGTCGTGACCCACCAGACACCTGTTGTGGGTCCCCTGCCAGATGGGCCTCCCCCTCTGCCCCCTACTCTCCCCCCTCCCCCCTCCGCCCTCCTCCTCCTTTACTCCCCCTCCACCCTCCTCCACCCTTCCTCCCCCCCTCCGCCCTCCTCCTCCTCTCCCCCCTCCGCCCTCCTCCACCCTTCCTCCCCCCCTCCGCCCTCCCCTTCTCCCCCCTCCGCCCACCTCCTCCCTTCTCTCCCCCTTCCACCCTTCACCCTTATCACGGTCACACACTTTTGTACGGGAGGTTTCTGAAAAATACAAATGTTAGTATAAAACATTTACCAGCGTGCTGAGTTTACATGTCTGACAAGAAAAGGACAGTTTGGAGTGTCACATAAATCTTTCAGCGCACTAATTGAAGTGGTTCCCCCAATAGGCTACTCTCTGCAGCTGCTTGAACAAATGACACAACTGTGGACGGGACAGCCAGCTAACTATACCATACTCCCACTCTGTGATGTCAGCTGTTGATAAGACAAAGACACGTGGTGCACTGTGGGTGGATGCTGTGTTCTCAATGTTCTAAGTTTTGTTCCGACAACTCCGTGGCGACTGTGCTGTGTAACCACATAAACAGTCGTATCCTTATTGAAATGGATTTCAAATGAAAGAGTTCAGGATATTCCTTATTTTTCTCCTTCACTGCATTTGACCCACTTCTTGATAGGTGTTATTTATTGTGGAGGCTCAGTGGCTGTACTGTGGTGTCAGTGGTGGGAAGAGTCGCACACTGAGTTTGATGTGCTTTTTAGGCCTATGAGTTTCGATCCAACAATGATGAAAGTGTGACAATGGAAGCAGATCTATCCCCCTCTCTTCTGGACTTCAACCTTCTCTCTGTTCATTGCCCTTCCTCTGTCTCTCCCTCTTTCCCATATATTCCTCCCTGTCTCTTGTTAATTGCTGCAGAGCTTGTTGATGAAAATCAATGAGTGCTTTTTGATTATGAGCCAGAGCTGGGGAAGGTGAGAGAGAAGTGGACACACACACACCGTCAGCACTTTGGACTCTGTCCACTGAGGAAGGATTAGTGTGTGTTTCACACGGAGGTTCCCACACTCCTCTGCTGCGGCCAAACTCCAGCCTAGCATGGCCTCTGCCAACCGCTCGGTCAAAACTCAATGACATTGGAACAATCACAACAAACTCTCCTCTGATGAAACCTTAACTACCCTCAGACAGTTAACAGACAGTTACCTCTGTGGTATCAAACACGGTCTCCCCTCAGCCTTCTGTGAGCCCTACCACACACAGTGTGCACAGAAGGAAGAGCAGTGTTAAGTCTGTTTGATAGCTCTTCCTTCAGACACCAGTCGCTCTCATATCCGAGCGGTTCTCGCCGGGGGTCAATTCTCCGTACGTGGGGTCCATTCACAAAACCAGCGGCATCCATCCTGCCTTCCCGCCATCTTCTCCTCGGCAACACCTGGCAACCGCCTAACAAACACCTGTTCACCTAATTAGACAGACACTGGAGGGAGAAGGAGATGAATAAGTTAATGAGACAGTAATCTGGCCCAATCACATGCCCCGGCGTCAGCTTCCTCCTCGTCTGTTTCCTCCTCGGCAGCAGGGGTGCAGTAATGACCTCTGTATTGGGTGATTCCTTCGCCGTGCAACCCTGAGCGACCCCATCACGGATGGACCTTCTGTGGTACCACAGCATGGAGGAATGGAGGGATGAAAGTATAGAGAAAAGTGGGAAGTGGGAAGAAGGACAGGCCAGGCAGGCTGCTTCCTGAAAGGACAGAGCGAGTGACTTGGCAGCCTGGGCACTGAGGCGTCAGCCAAATGAATGAGCATTAGGAGATGAGGTTCCCATTGCACAGTAGTTGGAGCCGCTCCAGGTCTCACCAGCTGTGCCACTCTTGTTTACAAGCCACACCTGCTGCCAGAGAGGCCTCCATTCTGACTAGCAACCTCAGGCTCGCATGACCACCAAAGCCAGACCAGGGCATGTGCTGCCTGGGCTAGGGAAACCCAGTCCCTGGTGCATATGAGAAGGGCAGAGCGCCCACTCCTCTGTGGAGTTTCATCTTCATGTTTCCTAACATCGCTTTGTGTTACATTTACATACATACATACATACATACATACATACATACATACATACATACATACATACATACATACATACATACAGGCAGGGGCGCAACTTTGGTTTTAGAAGTGAGAGGGACATATTATTATCCAGTCAGATAAAAACCGCGACCGGGAGACCCATGGGGCGGCGCACAATTGGCCCAGCATCATCCGGGTTAGGGGAGGGTTTGGCTGGCAGAGATGTCCTTGTCCCATCGCGCTCTAGCGACTCCTGTGGTGGGCATGCGTTGACACGGTCGCCAGGTGTACGGTGTTTCCTCCAACATATTGGTGTGGCTGGCTTCCGGCTTAAGCGGGCATTGTGTCAAGAAGCAGTTTTGCTTGGTTGGATCGGCTTGGTTGGATCGTGTTTCGGAGGACGCATGGCTCTCGACTTTCTAATCTCCCGAGTCCGTACGCGAGTTGCAGCGATGAGACAAGACTGTAACTACCAATTGGATACCACGAAATTGGGGCAAAAAAGGGGTAAACGTAATATATATATATATATATATATATATATATATATATATATATATATATATATACACAAAAAAATTACAAAATAGCTAAGTTGGGTCGGAGCTTGCAAAACAGCAGCCATCTAGAATGGATGTAATGACTAAATGTCCAGGATCCTATCACTCATTATATATTCATCTCTCTGCTGCCCACACAAACAAATCACTGGCCCATATGTTTCACACACCGGAACTGGATCCACATCCTCCTCCATTCCTCCATGTTCAGGTATCCACAAAACACGCATCCATCCCTCCCTCCCTTCCTCCATGACTTGACCTCCTCCTGTGTCTCACCATCCCTCCCTTCCTCCATGACTTGACCTCCTCCTGTGTCTCACCATCCCTCCCTTCCTCCATGACTTGACCTCCTCCTGTGTCTCACCATCCCTCCCTTCCTCCATGACTTGACCTCCTCCTGTGTCTCACCATCCCTCCCTTCCTCCATGACTTGACCTCCTCCTGTGTCTCACCATCCCTTCCTTCCTCCATGACTTGACCTCCTCCTGTGTCTCACCATCCCTCCCTTCCTCCATGACTTGACCTCCTCCTGTGTCTCACCATCCCTTCCTTCCTCCATGACTTGACCTCCTCCTGTGTCTCACCATCCCTCCCTTCCTCCATGACTTGACCTCCTCCTGTGTCTCACCATCCCTTCCTTCCTCCATGACTTGACTTCCTCCTGTGTCTCACCATCCCTCCCTTCCTCCATGACTTGACCTCCTCCTGTGTCTCACCATCCCTCCCTTCCTCCATGACTTGACCTCCTCCTGTGTCTCACCATCCCTTCCTTCCTGCAGGCGTGCAATATCTTCACTTAAGTGCTGTGTTGCTCCAAAATAATTCATCTGTTCTATTCAACGCATCCTGTGGATCTCACAAGCTCTTTCTTTATGTTGTTATGTTATGTTGGTGTTTCCTTTATTTTGGCAGTTACCTGTACACTCATACCTACATGGGTTTGAACTGACTCATGTCACTCTTTGTGTTACCATGGCGTTTCTCTTGATTCTATATTATTTTTCCTCTGTGACTGCTTTTCTGACCCTGTGTGTTTTCTCTCTTGTTTCTCCTCCAGGGAACTTTAAAGGGATGTGTAAACAGATAGATCACTTTCCTGAGGACACGGACTATGAAGCGGACCCCTCTGAGTACTTCTTACGTGAGTCTCCTCTCTTTGGCTTTCACTTTTACAGTACAGAGGAACCAGTGAGCCTCAAGAGAGAGTGTGGTCTGGGCATCTCATCTGCGCATTTGATACTGTATTGTAGTGAATAGTGTAAGTACTACACAAATACTACACAAATGTACAACTGTGTACTTTCTAATCTTGTTGAGAGAGGGTAGTATTTAATAAGAGGTAACCTTCAATCAGGTGACAAGGGGGGACAGAAATCAGCCAACAACGCGTCCTCTGACCTCAACTGACAACTTGTTCATATTTATTACTTGAGCCCACTTTCCCCACCCAGCTTCTGACAGTCAATACAGTGACAGTAGTTCTGGTGGGCCTGTGTGTTATTTTAGATATCTCTAAACTGTATCCTGCTTTTAGTGAGTGCCTGTCTGTCTGGTCTGAACTCTACCAGGCACCACTGCTCCTCTCCTGGCTGTTTTTACTGCCTGCCATATGTAACGTAACGTGCAGTATTACAGTCCACTGTGTACCCTGTAAACTCCCCACATTGATTTGTGCTCTGTTTTCCTCACTGCTAGCAAGACATGGAAATGAGTGTCAAACAAGCTGCGGTAATAATCCTAAAATTACATGATTTCAGTGCCAACAGAAAATGTATTTGAATTCCATAATTTTGAATTTGTATTAGGATATTGAATTTGAATGTAATATTTTTGAATTTGTATCGCACAAACGATTATTTCATGATTTGAAACTGAATTGAGTGAATATTGCATTCAGTTTTAAAATTGAATTTACATTTAATTGAATATTCAAATTCAATATTTATATACTCAGTTTCAATATGATAGATATTCAATTCATTGTCTGTGTATCAAGTTAACAAACTATCATTTCAAGTTTATAAAAGTTTTATAAATGAAACTTCTCAGATGCGTTTAGATTAAGTTTTTAAGTTCAGTTCTTTAAATTCAGATTCAAAACCAGAGACAACATCCTGGCACTTTGCCAGCCAGGAAAAGTAGAGGAGAACAGATAGATTGAAACGCTCATTGTGATAAACAGAAGCTTCTGCCGGTTTCTGAAGTCAATGTGGCATGTTGAATTTTAAAAAATCCTATGAATTTGGCTCTAGCATTTGAACCGTTTTGGCTATGAGCTCTTATGACCCCATTCCTGAAAGACTCTCTGGAACATGGTCATGCCTTCTGTTTCCCTCTATGATGATTGCACTCCTTGTTAGAAGGGAGTGTCACAAAAACTGTTATTTGGCCCCATTAAGAGCATACTGTAGTTGAAAAGGCCCTGTCACAGCCCTTCTAAGGAAAGCCTTTCCACTCCATATTTCATGTTTCTCTTGGGACTAACTGGGATCAAAACATGTCTCCCGCATCTCACAAGGTTCCTGTGACTGTGAGACTGTGAATGGTACGATGCTCATAGAACAATACACAGTTTCAACACAGTATTGAGAGATTCAAACAAATAAGTTAAACTAACACTACCTCTGCATATTGACCTAGTACATTCAAAAAGTGCTGCAAGGTCCCCTCATTTTTCCCCTGAACAGTTCTCACTCAAAATGTAGGAAAAGGAAAATGTCATTTTACCACAAACAACCCATTGGGTGGATCAATGCTTTGATCCAATTGATTAGCACACATTTCCATGTTACGAGCAGTGCCTCGGCCCCACGCCTGTTTACAATGCTCCAGACATTTGACCCCTCCCTTCCCCCACCCAGTGATGCTCAACTGAACTGGATTCAGGTTGTGTTCATCTCCTGGTCTCCATCAGAACAGACAGTAATTGAAGCCCACTCTGAGAGAAGAGGAGAGCGGAGCAGTGCGTGTTACTGCCAGTCCTGGAGATGAAGCCAATTAGGCCGTGTTTGACTTAACGCTCTGAGCGACTGTGCTCGTCCATATGTGCCAGAGAGGACGGTTATGATAACAGCTCTGGTAATGATTCTAACGATGATGAAGCCTTAACGAAGCCGGATCAGCCCTAGCGAAGCTGGGCCTTAACGAGGTGCCCGAAGTCACTGGCCTTGACAAGGGCGCAGGGGCGAGGTGACACTGCGGACCTCAGACCATGCACTCATGCGCGCATGTGTGTGTGTGTGTGTGTGTGTGTGTGTGTGTGTGTGTGTGTGTGTGTGTGTGTGTGTGTGTGTGTGTGTGTGTGTGTGTGTGTGTGTGTGTGTGTGTGTGTGTGTGCGTGTGTTTTAACCGCTTCCT
Organism: Salvelinus fontinalis; assembly: GCF_029448725.1. NCBI lineage: Eukaryota > Metazoa > Chordata > Actinopteri > Salmoniformes > Salmonidae > Salvelinus > Salvelinus fontinalis. The sequence goes on along the minus strand of NC_074666.1, from coordinate 72,331,463 downwards.
GCTCTGTGATTGGACGAGAGGGCCGCAGTGCTCCCAGTTGCTTGCCAATTAGGACACTCACATCCATAAATATTTCAGCCTCCTTCCTATATAGGTCAGGCCTCTATCACTCTCTCTCTCTTTCTCCCTTTCTCTCCCCTAACACCCGTCTGTGACTGGCATGTCTTTTAGTCTGGAGTTGTACCTCTGTACTTTAGTGACAAAGTGAGCCCCCATTCAGGCCACTCAGTGTGTCTGTGTGTCTGTGTGTCTGTGAAGGTCGGGCAGGGTGAGGTCATGAGGGTACAGTGGGCCACATTGGGACAGGTTCAGAGAGAGGTGGATGTCATACTGTAGCTTCAATATCTCCGCTGCCTGTTTCATCATAGCCCGGCTGGTGTGGTCTGTGAAGGGAATTTGCTTATATACTTAGCCCATTTGACTTTAGTGGAGGACCCACAGCTGGTATTTCCATAATGAGGTGTTGCACAGAGCATCTGGAGGGAGACCAAAGAGAGAGAGAGTATGCCAGCCACTTACAGGGTAGAACGAGAGGGGAAGGGTTATGCAATAAAGATTATGTCACCTCAGGTAAAAACCCACAGGAAGTGACATCAGAGGGAGTTCACACTCAGACTGAGGGGACTCGTCTATGATGTATGTAATCCTGTGATTCAGCACCTGCTAGCTCACAGTACACCAGCCTACACCAGTATTGGAAGTGAGCAAATCTGACATGTACAGAAGAAAGGCACAGAATGTTCTTGAATACGTACGTGCACCACCCCTCCCCCATACTTGAACACACACAGACAGACACAGACATAGACACACAGACACAAACACACACAGACACACACATAGCACACACAGACATCCCTAAACACACACACAGTAGCAAGCTGCTTTGCAGTAGTGACTGTAGTGACTGTGAATCCTCGGCTCTCCTCATAGCCAGGCGGTTCACACATCCACACACGGTTATATAACCCAGCTGAGGCATACTAAAGCGCCAGTGGGTTTTTAGATCATGCCGTGTCCGAGCTCCCATCATCCACTACTCTACTGGGCGCTAAGCAGCAGAGAGAGAGAGAGAGAGAAGAGAGGAGTAAAAGAAAACACCCAGTTATGCAAGAAACGGTTGATGCAGGAGGAACTAGAACACCTAAATACATTACTGTGATAACCACACTTACACACAGAGAGAGATACAGAGAGAGATACAGAAAGAGAGAGAGAGATACAGAGAGCGAGAGATACAGAAAGAGAGAGAGATACAGAGAGAAAGAGAGAGAGAGATGCAGAGAGAGAGAGATACCGAGAGAGAGATAGAGAGATAGATCCTTAGTGAGAAAGATACAGAGAGAGAGATACAAAGAGAGATACTGAGAGAGAGATACAGAGAGAGAGAGAGAGAGAGAGAGAGAGAGAGAGAGAGAGAGAGAGAGAGACGGAGCGATACAGACAAAGCGATACAGAGAGAGAGAGATACTGAGAGAAAGACACTGAGAGAGAGCGAGAGAGACAGAGACAGAGAGTCAGATTGAGTAGAAAATACGTTGTGAGTCTTGTTGTAGCTATAGTGGATGTTCTGTCAGTAGTGACAACGATGGCAGTCTGTGTTAAAGATGTCTCATGTTTGTGGATCCTACCCAGGGTTCACAAGGGGTCAGAGCATGGTGTGATGAGCTACATAGTTAATACAGAGAGGGGGGCTGGATTCTGGCCTAATCTGGCCCAATAAAATCAATGGGTCTGGGGTAGGACACACACAGGGGGCTTGCATGTAGGGCAGTAGGGGTGGGACAGTGGGGGTTCTGGGGCGATGGGGGGTGTAGGCGACATTGGGGAGATCATTGATTGTGGCCCAGCATGAAAGTTCCAGCACCAGCTCCAGAGGGGGGATGGGCAGCCGGTCGCTCGGCCCTGAGCCCTGGTGGGTCACGCCGGTTCCACCTGAGGCCAGGACCGTGGACCATGGTCACAGCCATTGGACCAGAGGGAGGGTTACACCACATGACCTCCACTGCCTCGGTAGAGGATAGTCATCAGGATAATGTGTTAATCATGAGTGACAGCCTTAAAGGGATTCTATTAGAGACTATTATTACTATGACTGTCCTCTTGGATTTACTGTGTGGTGTTAGGTAGCTAGAGAGAGATGTCACAGTGTTGCTGGATAACAGTGGTGGCCTTGGCGACAAATATGGAGTCCATCGACAGATACATAAACACATACAGGCCCATAAATGAAAAGGCGATCATTTTAGTGGCCTGGTGGAGCGAGCAAGTACCAGCGCTCTAACTACACATCTCATTAAGGCTGGACATATGGAAGCCTGCTCTTATAAACTCAGAGGTGAGAGAATGTACAGTATCTCGTAAACAAAGGGACAGTAACAGTAACACAGAGATTACACAACAGTTATTTGTGACTGCATATGGACACTTGTTAGCCTTCCTTCACACACACATTGACATATCCACATTGAATGCAGAGTTTCTCTGTATTGACCCATGTTAGTCCGTGCTGTGGTACTATGCTAACAGTGGCGTATCGTGACATAAACCACAGTATTACCAGTCTTATCCATATGTATTGGAGCATCCCTCTGTGCTATCATGCCATTCACTGTTGTACCAGGCTAATTTTAAATTGAGCTTCCTCTGCCCTGTGCTCTGGGCTACTAATCATGCTTTTCTGGCTGCTAAGCTAGCTAACATACTAAGCAGGGTTACTGTTCAGTTTGTTCAAACTAATAGGGCCTCCTCTACCCTGTGTTAGTCTATGGGCTACTATGCTGTTTGTGTAAACGCTAAGGCTAAGATATGCTAACACAGACAGCAGTGATTATGTAGGCTACTGTGTCAATGCTAAGATAACAGAGCGAGTAGTGATTCTGGGCTGTTGGTGCTAAGCTAACCCAGAGCAGCTAGCTATGGCACAGTGCTGTCAGGCAGGCAGGCAGACGGGCAGGCCTGATCTATGGGGACATCAGCAGTGGAGTGGAGGGTAATTACAGTAATTGAAATGTGGTCTTTAATTGTCTTAGCAGTCCTGTCATGTGAAGGAACTTCAATGTGTCGGGTGGCCCAGATTCTTTTCCACCGTGCTCCAGTGACCAGTCTGTGTGTGGATGAGTGTGTGAGGGGTGTGTGTGGATAGGGATTTTGCTGTGTGATATGTTATGTTAGTATGACAGAGCGATATTCAGTGGGGGACTGCAGTGTCAGAGAGCATGCAGCCCACTGTAGGCCTATGTCATAAAGTACTTTTCCGTGTAAGATTTATTTTTAGAAAAATATACTTTGGCTGTGTGCATATAGAGAGTGTACGTGTATAAGGGTAGTGTGAGAGTGTGCATACACATGCTTGTGTGAAACTCTGAGGGCATATGATAACTTTGTGTGCATATGTGTGTCACAGGCGGCTGGTGGCACGGTAATTTGAAAGGACAGGAGGATAGTAATGGCTGGAGCGGCGTAAATGGAATGGTATTAAACACAGCAAACACGCTGTTTCCATGTGTTTGATACCATTCCATTTAGGCATTAATATGAGCGATCCTCCCCTCACCAGCCTCCTGCAGGAGGCTTCTTGGTTGAGGCTGAGTATTGAGGAGGAGGAGGAGGAGAAGGGCGGGGCTGGATTAAGTGTTTGTAGTTTTAAATCAATGTGCCTGGGAGCTGAGGCACCTGATTAGCATGACCCTGTCCTGCACATCAGCACATTCAGTGCTGGGGGAGGCTGATTAAGAGCCAATGCTAATTTCCTCTCACAACGCTGTCAATGAGAGAGGGAGAGAGAAGAGAAGAGAGAGAAGGTTCAAAGAGATGCCTTTGTCAAGAGAACTCGTTGCATATTTATTGGTGTATGTACGTGTGTGTGTGTGTGTGTGTGTATGTACGTGTGTGTGTGTGTGTGTGTGTGTGTGTGTGTGTGTGTGTGTGTGTGTGTGTGTGTGTGTGTGTGTGTGTGTGTGTGTGTGTGTGTGTGTGTGTGTCTGTGTATGTACGTGTGTGTGTGTGTGTGCGTTCATGCATGCGTGCATTTCTTTGTGTGTGTATACAACATACTATTTGGGTTATATCCTGAAGCCATTAACTGGCAATGTACTGGTAAATGGACATGATGTTAAGTGTGAATATGTGATATGTGGCGTTAATGCAATAGAGTGATCCCTGGCTGTGAGTCACTGTGAGTCACTCTGGAGCTGTGTTGGGTAGTGTTGGTAGGGGAGAGTGGGGTAAGTTGAGCCACCATTGTTTCTAAGACACCATACACAAAATGTCTCATTTGACCAAATATTTAGGAAGAGGTCATCATTTCATGGAGTATGTGAAGGAAAGAAACACATGGAAAAAGTGGTAAGCAAGTTCAGTCCAAAAAACAGATTTTCACCAAGTCTAATGTATTTATTGTGTTAGAGGTTTATAGCTGTGTGGGCTAATATAGTCATGTTTTCCTTGGGGTAAGTTGAGCAAATTTAAGTGTTTTCTTTCCAGACATAATGCAAGGATTTATCGCTTGGATATGAAGTAACAACAGGGCCTATGTTAAAAGGGTTTGTTAGGTGTTCAGCCTGTCTTAAAAGATGCTTAAAATTATTAAAATACAAAAAAAGGGATTGTGATTGTGTTGAATTGTGTTTGGGAAATAAAGATAGACATGATTTTAAAATGGTAGTGGTAATATTTCATTCAGTACAGACATTTGTAGGCGGCTTAATTATCCTGTTCCGCAGCTAAATTTACCCCGTACCCGAAGTAAGTTGTGCCAAGAGACCAGTTTTTTGGACAAGCTTTGTTTTCAAAACTGTAAAGTTTACATGAATTCTAATTATTTCTAGGGATACGCAACATCCTGAAATATATGTAGATATCATTCTTAGAATGAATACTATATTTCCCTTGATGGAGAGATGCTGAATGTAAGAAAGGTTCACCTTACCCCACTCTCCCCTACTACTTCATTATGAGGTGATCAGCACATTCTCCCCTACTACTTCATTATGAGTTGATCAGCACACTCTCCCCTACTACTTCATTATGAGGTGATCAGCACACTCTCCCCTACTACTTCATTATGAGGTGATCAGCATACTCTCCCCTACTACTTCATTATGAGGTGATCAGCATACTCTCCCCTACTACTTCATTATGAGGTGATCAGCACACTCTCCCCTACTACTTCATTATGAGGTGATCAGCACACTCTCCCCTACTACTTCATTATGAGGTGATCAGCATACTCTCCCCTACTACTTCATTATGAGGTGATCAGCATACTCTCCCCTACTACTTCATTATGAGGTGATCAGCATACTCTCCCCTACTACTTCATTATGAGGTGATCAGCACACTCTCCCCTACTACTTCATTATGAGGTGATCAGCATACTCTCCCCTACTACTTCATTATGAGGTGATCAGCATACTCTCCCCTACTACTTCATTATGAGGTGATCAGCATACTCTCCCCTACTACTTCATTATGAGGTGATCAGCACACTCTCCCCTACTACGTCATTATGAGGTGATCAGCATACTCTCCCCTACTACTTCATTATGAGGTGATCAGCATACTCTCCCCTACTACTTCATTATGAGGTGATCAGCACACTCTCCCCTACTACTTCATTATGAGGTGATCAACATACTCTCCCCTACTACTTCATTATGAGGTGATCAGCATACTCTCCCCTACTACTTCATTATGAGGTGATCAGCATACTCTCCCCTACTACTTCATTATGAGGTGATCAGCACACTCTCCCCTACTACTTCATTATGAGGTGATCAGCACACTCTCCCCTACTACTTCATTATGAGGTGATCAGCATACTCTCCCCTACTACTTCATTATGAGGTGATCAGCATACTCTCCCCTACTACTTCATTATGAGGTGATCAGCATACTCTCCCCTACTACTTCATTATGAGGTGATCAGCATACTCTCCCCTACTACTTCATTATGAGGTGATCAGCACACTCTCCCCTACTACTTCATTATGAGGTGATCAGCATACTCTCCCCTACTACTTCATTATGAGGTGATCAGCATACTCTCCCCTACTACTTCATTATGAGGTGATCAGCATACTCTCCCCTACTACTTCATTATGAGGTGATCAGCATACTCTCCCCTACTACTTCATTATGAGGTGATCAGCACACTCTCCCCTACTACTTCATTATGAGGTGATCAGCATACTCTCCCCTACTACTTCATTATGAGGTGATCAGCACACTCTCCCCTACTACTTCATTATGAGGTGATCAGCATACCCTCCCCTACTACTTCATTATGAGGTGATCAGCATACTCTCCCCTACTACTTCATTATGAGGTGATCAGCACACTCTCCCCTACTACTTCATTATGAGGTGATCAACATACTCTCCCCTACTACTTCATTATGAGGTGATCAGCACACTCTCCCCTACTACTTCATTATGAGGCGATCAGCATACTCTCCCCTACTACTTCATTATGAGGTGATCAGCATACTCTCCCCTACTACTTCATTATGAGGTGATCAGCATACTCTCCCCTACTACTTCATTATGATGTGATCAGCACACTCTCCCCTACTACTTCATTATGAGGTGATCAGCATACTCTCCCCTACTACTTCATTATGAGGTGATCAGCATACTCTCCCCTACTACTTCATTATGAGGTGATCAGCATACTCTCCCCTACTACTTCATTATGAGGTGATCAGCATACTCTCCCCTACTACTTCATTATGAGGTGATCAGCACACTCTCCCCTACTACTTCATTATGAGGTGATCAGCATACTCTCCCCTACTACTTCATTATGAGGTGATCAGCATACTCTCCCCTACTACTTCATTATGATGTGATCAGCACACTCTCCCCTACTACTTCATTATGAGGTGATCAGCACACTCACCCCTACTACTTCATTATGAGGTGATCAGCATACTCTCCCCTACTACTTCATTATGAGGTGATCAGCATACTCTCCCCTACTACTTCATTATGAGGTGATCAGCATACTCTCCCCTACTACTTCATTATGATGTGATCAGCACACTCTCCCCTACTACTTCATTATGAGGTGATCAGCATACTCTCCCCTACTACTTCATTATGAGGTGATCAGCATACTCTCCCCTAGTACTTCATTATGAGGTGATCAGCACACTCTCCCCTACTACTTCATTATGAGGCGATCAGCATACTCTCCCCTACTACTTCATTATGAGGTGATCAGCATACTCTCCCCTACTACTTCATTATGAGGTGATCAGCATACTCTCCCCTACTACTTCATTATGAGGTGATCAGCATACTCTCCCCTACTACTTCATTATGAGGTGATCAGCATACTCTCCCCTACTACTTCATTATGAGGTGATCAGCATACTCTCCCCTACTACTTCATTATGAGGTGATCAGCATACTCTCCCCTACTACTTCATTATGAGGTGATCAGCATACTCTCCCCTACTACTTCATTATGAGGTGATCAGCATACTCTCCCCTACTACTTCATTATGAGGTGATCAGCATACTCTCCCCTACTACTTCATTATGAGGTGATCAGCACACTCTCCCCTACTACTTCATTATGAGGTGATCAGCATACTCTCCCCTACTACTTCATTATGAGGTGATCAGCATACTCTCCCCTACTACTTCATTATGAGGTGATCAGCACACTCTCCCCTACTACTTCATTATGAGGTGATCAACATACTCTCCCCTACTACTTCATTATGAGGTGATCAGCACACTCTCCCCTACTACTTCATTATGAGGCGATCAGCATACTCTCCCCTACTACTTCATTATGAGGTGATCAGCATACTCTCCCCTACTACTTCATTATGAGGTGATCAGCATACTCTCCCCTACTACTTCATTATGATGTGATCAGCACACTCTCCCCTACTACTTCATTATGAGGTGATCAGCATACTCTCCCCTACTACTTCATTATGAGGTGATCAGCATACTCTCCCCTACTACTTCATTATGAGGTGATCAGCATACTCTCCCCTACTACTTCATTATGAGGTGATCAGCATACTCTCCCCTACTACTTCATTATGAGGTGATCAGCACACTCTCCCCTACTACTTCATTATGAGGTGATCAGCATACTCTCCCCTACTACTTCATTATGAGGTGATCAGCATACTCTCCCCTACTACTTCATTATGATGTGATCAGCACACTCTCCCCTACTACTTCATTATGAGGTGATCAGCACACTCACCCCTACTACTTCATTATGAGGTGATCAGCATACTCTCCCCTACTACTTCATTATGAGGTGATCAGCATACTCTCCCCTACTACTTCATTATGAGGTGATCAGCATACTCTCCCCTACTACTTCATTATGATGTGATCAGCACACTCTCCCCTACTACTTCATTATGAGGTGATCAGCATACTCTCCCCTACTACTTCATTATGAGGTGATCAGCATACTCTCCCCTAGTACTTCATTATGAGGTGATCAGCACACTCTCCCCTACTACTTCATTATGAGGCGATCAGCATACTCTCCCCTACTACTTCATTATGAGGTGATCAGCATACTCTCCCCTACTACTTCATTATGAGGTGATCAGCATACTCTCCCCTACTACTTCATTATGAGGTGATCAGCATACTCTCCCCTACTACTTCATTATGAGGTGATCAGCATACTCTCCCCTACTACTTCATTATGAGGTGATCAGCATACTCTCCCCTACTACTTCATTATGAGGTGATCAGCATACTCTCCCCTACTACTTCATTATGAGGTGATCAGCATACTCTCCCCTACTACTTCATTATGAGGTGATCAGCATACTCTCCCCTACTACTTCATTATGAGGTGATCAGCATACTCTCCCCTACTACTTCATTATGAGGTGATCAGCACACTCTCCCCTACTACTTCATTATGAGGTGATCAGCACACTCTCCCCTACTACTTCATTATGAGGTGATCAGCATACTCTCCCCTACTACTTCATTATGAGGTGATCAGCATACTCTCCCCTACTACTTCATTATGATGTGATCAGCACACTCTCCCCTACTACTTCATTATGAGGTGATCAGCATACTCTCCCCTACTACTTCATTATGAGGTGATCAGCACACTCTCCCCTACTACTTCATTATGAGGTGATCAGCATACTCTCCCCTACTACTTCATTATGAGGTGATCAGCATACTCTCCCCTACTACTTCATTATGATGTGATCAGCACACTCTCCCCTACTACTTCATTATGAGGTGATCAGCATACTCTCCCCTACTACTTCATTATGAGGTGATCAGCATACTCTCCCCTACTACTTCATTATGAGGTGATCAGCATACTCTCCCCTACTACTTCATTATGAGGTGATCAGCACACTCTCCCCTACTACTTCATTATGAGGTGATCAGCATACTCTCCCCTACTACTTCATTATGAGGTGATCAGCATACTCTCCCCTACTACTTCATTATGAGGTGATCAGCACACTCTCCCCTACTACTTCATTATGAGGTGATCAGCATACTCTCCCCTACTACTTCATTATGAGGTGATCAGCACACTCTCCCCTACTACTTCATTATGAGGTGATCAGCATACTCTCCCCTACTACTTCATTATGAGGTGATCAGCATACTCTCCCCTACTACTTCATTATGAGGTGATCAGCACACTCTCCCCTACTACTTCATTATGAGGTGATCAGCATACTCTCCCCTACTACTTCATTATGAGGTGATCAGCATACTCTCCCCTACTACTTCATTATGAGGTGATCAGCACACTCTCCCCTACTACTTCATTATGAGGTGATCAGCATACTCTCCCCTACTACTTCATTATGAGGTGATCAGCATACTCTCCCCTACTACTTCATTATGAGGTGATCAGCACACTCTCCCCTACTACTTCATTATGAGGTGATCAACATACTCTCCCCTACTACTTCATTATGAGGTGATCAGCATACTCTCCCCTACTACTTCATTATGAGGTGATCAGCATACTCTCCCCTACTACTTCATTATGAGGTGATCAGCATACTCTCCCCTACTACTTCATTATGAGGTGATCAGCATACTCTCCCCTACTACTTCATTATGAGGTGATCAGCATACTCTCCCCTACTACTTCATTATGAGGTGATCAGCATACTCTCCCCTACTACTTCATTATGAGGTGATCAGCATACTCTCCCCTACTACTTCATTATGAGGTGATCAGCATACTCTCCCCTACTACTTCATTATGAGGTGATCAGCATACTCTCCCCTACTACTTCATTATGAGGTGATCAGCATACTCTCCCCTACTACTTCATTATGAGGTGATCAGCACACTCTCCCCTACTACTTCATTATGAGGTGATCAGCACACTCTCCCCTACTACTTCATTATGAGGTGATCAGCATACTCTCCCCTACTACTTCATTATGAGGTGATCAGCATACTCTCCCCTACTACTTCATTATGATGTGATCAGCACACTCTCCCCTACTACTTCATTATGAGGTGATCAGCATACTCTCCCCTACTACTTCATTATGAGGTGATCAGCACACTCTCCCCTACTACTTCATTATGAGGTGATCAGCATACTCTCCCCTACTACTTCATTATGAGGTGATCAGCATACTCTCCCCTACTACTTCATTATGATGTGATCAGCACACTCTCCCCTACTACTTCATTATGAGGTGATCAGCACACTCTCCCCTACTACTTCATTATGAGGTGATCAGCACACTCACCCCTACTACTTCATTATGAGGTGATCAGCATACTCTCCCCTACTACTTCATTATGAGGTGATCAGCATACTCTCCCCTACTACTTCATTATGAGGTGATCAGCATACTCTCCCCTACTACTTCATTATGAGGTGATCAGCATACTCTCCCCTACTACTTCATTATGAGGTGATCAACATACTCTCCCCTACTACTTCATTATGAGGTGATCAGCACACTCTCCCCTATTACTTCATTATGAGGTGATCAGCATGTGTGGAGAGGTGGTTAGATACTGTAAAGACACTGATGTGTTACATATGTGTACAATAGTCTGCGTGAAGTAGTGTGTAAGAACGGGGTCCGTCAGTGTTCAGGAGTGCCACTGCAGCTGCCCAGGTGCCAGCCTAAACTGTAGTTGTGCCAATCAATACAGCGCACACCAGCTCTGTATCTCTGCGGGCAGCCTGGCACGCACACTGGCACGCACACTGGCACGCACGCTGGCACTCACAGACAGGCGGGGCAGGGCAGCTCCAGCAAGCCACTATTAGTCATCACTACGCCTTTCCCATCCTAATAGGAGCAATGACAGGCAGGGACAGGGACAGGGACACATCCATCCCAGGCAGGACTGCTTTCTGTCTGTCTAATGAGGCAGGATGGAGGGTATGTGGTAGTGGAGCTGATAAAGGACAGGATAGCATAGGGCTGCTGTGTGTCACTACTTTACTAACCAGCCTGTCTGGTAACGCTTTGGGCTTAGTGAGAACACAGGGAGGGGACGAGGTGAGGAGGCAGAGATGCCTCTCCCCAAATAGGTCCCAGGCGACCCACACAGACAGAAGTGGGCCCTGGCGAGGCTCTTTGTGATAGTGACCTCGACCCAAATCAAAACGGTGACCTGGCTGATAATCACAGGGCTCCAGAGCACATTCTCGATTAGCACTCCGCCTTTCATGTGCCGCGTCGCCGAGAGGGACTTCGGAAACACAAGACGCGACCGAGGTCGCCGCTGTCTCTGGCTATCAGCAGAGAGGTCAATGCTTTCATTTAGACAGGGTCATTGTTTTCCAGCTTTCTGAGACACAAGAGAGTCCCCACAGCCACCTCCCAGGACAGGGTCCATAGTCCACCTCCCAGCAGCCCAAAGTCAGAATAATGTCCTACTCAGATAATGGGATAATACTGTACCTGCCACAGTAGGATAATTAATCACAGGACACTTAGTCTGCATACGGTGTGTTGTTGGTTCATAGATTATGTTGAGCTGTTACAGTGAGTGTACTGTATGTGTTTCATTACACCTGAAAGTTTAGGGAAAGCTTATCAGAAGTGCTCTGAATTGAGCTGTTCAAACACAACTGCAGTTTCTCAATCTGAAATCCATCTACTCTCACTCACACAAATCTTACTACTGTTCACTAAAGCCCACTGTTAGCCACACATCACACTGGCATGACTGTGGAGAGGAACCTTCACTTACTGTGATAATCAATCCTTTACTCAGCTGGAGAACACTGTCTGTCTGTCCAGCGTCCCGCAGGTTATCTGCCATGTTAAAACACACCCCTCCAGGCTGGAGCCTAACCCCTGACAGACGCTTAAAAGAACCAAGGAAGATGTGAAACTTCCTATATTTGGCAACACTGAGGTACTTTTCACTGGGTGGAGGTAGCAGCACTCACTGCCTTGGGGCATAGTTATCTCTCCGTCTCCCTCCGAGAATTTCCATCTCCAGCCCTCACTCATTCCCTCACTGGAACGAAGGAACAGGAGCCCTCATAAAAACACCTGTCTGAATTTCATACATCCACTAAGCGAACACTTCACCGACATATTCAACATTATAGTAAAATAGAGTGAGTTCTGGCGTAAGAAATCTGCAGGGAACCCAGCCTTTCTTCATTTCGGAGGTAGAGCGTGCTTAGCCAAACCCAGGGGCACTTGGCGCAGCAAACGGCATCCTGAACCGAGGGAAGGCACAGCATGCTGGGAGGTTACTGTGAAGGTCAGTGCACTTAGGAGTGCGCTGCTAAGCATGGTAGGTAATATAAAGAGAATACATAGGCACTCTGGGCTGACTGATACCATTCTCTTGCCCTTGAAAAGCTCCCCATCGAAAGTCTATACTATAGTTGCTTTCAAGATTTCCCCCTGCGGTCATAACCTAGGGAGTTCTGCCTGGGAGTCCAGCTGCTTCTCAGTCCAGTAAGTGATTCTTAAATCTTTGACTCAAAGCACATTAAATGTAGCAATGCATTTAATAAAGAATGACATTCGTTTTTTAACAAGGCCCAAATGATAGCTGAACATACCAAAGAGCTAAATTATTCAACTTTTTTTACGCAACGTGGCAAACTTACCTAGCAACCACTGAGCTGGCCCTTCTCTCTCTCTCTCTCTCTCTCTCTCTCTCTCTCTCTCTCTCTCTCTCTCTCTCTCTCTCTCTCTCTCTCTCGCTCTCTCTCTCTCTCTTTCTCTCTCTTTCTCTCTCACTCTCTCTCTTTCTCTCTCTCACTCTCACTCTCTCTCTCTCACTCTCACTCTCTCTCTCTGAGGTTTCCTTCACATTGGCGTCACCTTGAGAGCTGCAGTATTACAAACTCTCTCTGTCAACAATCAATACAATTTGTCTGGCCCTTTATCCCTCTTTTGTCAGTGCAAATGAAGCTGATGGATGAGAAAGAGCCCCTCTGCCCTCTCCCAGGTAATGTAGAGTGACTGGCCATTTTAATATCTCCAGGGTTCACGTGAGCCGGATTGGAGGGATGGAGGGAGGAGGGGGAGGTGTGAGAAGGGGGACAAAAGAGCAGGGTCAACTCCCAGGACAACTTCATATTTAATCACCACGCCACCTGTAACTCTACACCCCACTACTCCCTCTGCTCCAAGGACAGGGAGAGGAGGAGGATGAAGGGATGGAGAGAGAGAAAGAAGGGGAAAGGGAGAGAGAGAGCGGGAGAGGGTAAGAGAGGGAGAGAGAGAGAGAGAGAGAGAGAGAGAGAGAGAGAGAGAGAGACAGAGAGACAGAGAGAGAGAGATGAAGAAAGAGATACAGCACTTCAAAAAATAATGGCATAAAACACAAATTACACTTCCTACTAGTAAAGCATAACTCCACAACCACATACAGTAACAATACAGTCTTGATGAACATCCATCCTCAGTACCCTACAGGGCCTCCTCAGTCTCTCCTGTCTCCAGTCTTACTGTAGTTACTGTTATGGGCCCAGTGGAGGGTGAGTGAGTGATGGTGACCCAGCCAGCCGTGGCCACCACTTGGCCCAGTCCTCCTCAGCTGTCGGCCTGCTGCTGCTACTGCCATCTCCCAGGGTGCCTGTGGGCTCACCGTGGCTCTCCTCTCCTCTCCCCTACCGTGCATGGAGGGGATTTTAGGCTGTGTGATGTGTGATGTGGCACGTTAGGGCATGGAGGAAGGATGAGAGGGGAAGGGACGGAGGCGGGCAGCAGGGAGGCAGGGGAGGCAGTTGGGCCGCCAGGACCCCCTGGTCCCTGCGGAGGTGCAGGCGGCAGAGTTCAGCGGACAGCCACCCAGCCCTGGCGACGGCGTCAGCATTTTGGGGAGAAGCTGGGGAAAGTGCTGAGGTGGCAGCCGTGCGGAGAGGCAAGGTGAAGTAGTGAAAAAGTGGTGGAAAAAATGTAACCAGCCTGATGAAAGTTTAAGTGTGCAAGTTAAACAGGAAAGAGAGAATATGAGGAGAGGGAGGATGGGGGAGTGAGAGAGGAGGGAGGCATAAGGAAGAAGGAAGGAAGGATGGGCAAGGGTGACCTGAGGAGGTTGAAGTATTTCCTCTATGCTCTATAGACCTCAGCACGACATTCAGTCTCACCTGTGGGTTCCTTCCTCAACACCTTAATGCTCCTCAGTACCTCAACCCTTCAGTTCTAGCTCTGTCATCAGTACCTCACCCTTCAGTTCTAGCTCTGTCATCAGTACCTCAACCCTTCAGTTCTAGCTCTGTCATCAGTACCTCAACCCTTCAGTTCTAGCTCTGTCATCAGTACCTCAACCCTTCAGTTCTAGCTCTGTCATCAGTACCTCAACCCTTCAGTTCTAGCTCTGTCATCAGTACCTCACCCTTCAGTTCTAGCTCTGTCATCAGTACCTCAACCCTTCAGTTCTAGCTCTGTCATCAGTACCTCAACCCTTCAGTTCTAGCTCTGTCATCAGTACCTCAACCCTTCAGTTCTAGCTCTGTCATCAGTACCTCAACCCTTCAGTTCTAGCTCTGTCATCAGTACCTTAACCCTTCAGTTCTAGCTCTGTCATCAGTACCTCAACCCTTCAGTTCTAGCTCTGTCATCAATACCTTAACCCTTCAGTTCTAGCTCTGTCATCAGTACCTCAACCCTTCAGTTCTAGCTCTGTCATCAGTACCTCAACGCTTCAGTTCTAGCTCTGTCATCAGTACCTCAACCCTTCAGTTCTAGCTCTGTCATCAGTACCTCAACCCTTCAGTTCTAGCTCTGTCATCAGTACCTCAACCCTTCAGTTCTAGCTCTGTCATCAGTACCTCAACCCTTCGGTTCTAGCTCTGTCATCAGTACCTCAACCCTTCAGTTCTAGCTCTGTCATCAGTACCTCAACCCTTCAGTTCTAGCTCTGTCATCAGTACCTCAACCCTTCAGTTCTAGCTCTGTCATCAGTACCTCAACCCTTCAGTTCTAGCTCTGTCATCAGTACCTCAACCCTTCAGTTCTAGCTCTGTCATCAGTACCTCAACCCTTCAGTTCTAGCTCTGTCATCAGTACCTTAACCCTTCGGTTCTAGCTCTGTCATCCGTACCAGTATCAGCCAAGGACGTGAGCTTGGTTTGAAGAGCTTTGCCCCCCATCACCCCACAGGTTAGGCCCCTGGAGCTCTGGTGGAGTTATTGTCATTTGCACTACATGACATGGCGTAATATAACGCTCCAACCTGGGGAGCTGTGTGTGCTAACTGAGTGTTGTGTTGTGTGTAGTCAGGTGGCGTGATTACATAAAGTTGGGTAACAGAGGCTCACTGAGGGGATACACTCACTGGTTGGTGTTGATCAAGACTTTCACAGCGCTGATGGAGTGTTGATTATGATGTGGCTTAGATAGGGAGCTGATGTTGGGAGTCTAATTTACATTCTCTCTTCTCTCTCCCTCATTTTCACTGTTCCCTGCTCTTATTCTTCCTCTCTTATCTCTCTCTCTATATTTACCATTTTATTTATCCCATCTCTCTCTTCTTCTCTATCCCTATATAACCCCCCATGCCCCCCCCCCCCCTCGCTCTTTTATTTTCCTCCTCTCCTGTCCTCTATCTGTTCTCAGGTGCGGTGCGAGCTTCCAGCATCTTCCCCATCCTCAGTGTCATCCTGCTCTTCATGGGAGGCCTGTGTATAGCTGCCAGCGAGTTCTACAAGTCACGCCACAACATCATCCTCAGCGCAGGGATCTTCTTTGTGTCTGCAGGTGAGTCTAGAGAGGAAGAGAGAGAGAGGAAGAGATAGAGAGGAAGAAAGAGGGGAAGAAAGAGGGGAAGAGAGAGAGGAAGAGAAAGAGGAAGAGAGAGAGGAAGAGAGAGAGGAGAAGAGAGGGGAAGAGAGAGAGGAAGGGGTGTATATCTAGGGCAGGTAGAGGAAGAGAGGAAGGAAGACTGGGAAAAAGAAAGAGAGAAACAGTTACTATGGTGGAGAGGGATATTAGGTGTTAAATTAGGGAGACTAGCTTAAAATTAGTTGGTTTCATTGATACAAAGTGTACACAAATGCAAATGTTTTCAGTCACTACTTTTTAGTCACTAACATGCAATGTTATTATGGTTCACTTACATAGAACAGTTGTACAGATGGATGTAAGTCCAGCAAAGAAGAGACTGTTGACTAATCCAGCTAAGGTGCAGTGCACAAGCAGTCTCTCTCTCTCTGCTGGTCATCCCCAGTACTGCTCTCAGCCTCCACTCAGCAGCAGCCACAAGTCACACACTCCATTCTTCCCTCTTTATCCACTTATTTTCTCCTGATCTGGGTGCTGGGCTAGAAGCTACCCATTGGGATTCAACTCTAAAAATATGGTGTCCCTGACATACTTTCCCAATGATCCATCATCCCAGCTCTACTGTGTCACCTCACTTCTCTCTCTCCGTGACTAAACGCTACAGTCTAAGTAGATGTATATACACTGAGTAACAAAACATTAGACCTCAACATCAGAACAGCCTCAATTTGATGGGGCATGGACTCTACAAGATGTCGAAAGTGTCCTACAGGAATTCTGGCCCATGTTGACTCCAGTGAGTCCCACAGTTCTGTCAAGTTGGCTGGATGTCTCTTGGGTGTTGGACCATTCTTGATACACACAGGAAACTGTTGAGTGTGAAAAACCCAGCAACGTTGTAGCTCTTGAAACACTCAAACCGGTGCGCCTGGCACCTACTCCCGTACCCCATTCAAAGGCACATACACAATCCATGTCTCAACTGTCTCAAGGCTTAAAAAGACTTTTTTAAACTGACTCTTCTCCATCTACACTGATTGAAGTGGATTTAACAAGTGACATCAATAAGGGATCATATCTTTCACCTGGATTCACCTGGTCAGTCTATGTCATGAACAGGTGTTCCTAATGTTTTGTATATGAGTATATGATTATTATCCCTATCATAGGTTGTGATCCCTATGTGAATCAGATGTATGATCATGTTATGTGCTGTCCCAACTGATCTGACTCAGGATCTCAGTCTTTGTTCTTAAACACTATAAGGGCAGAGGCTCTGGCTTGGGTCATATTTCTGGGTTGTATTCAGTCATATTTTTGACAGTGAGAAGTACAGTATGTATGTACATTATACTTTGGTGAGTCCGTGGTACTTGTCTGAAAAGGTTTGTCTTGGTAATGGCGTATTCACTGTGGTGGATAGATGCACTCAGTTGTAGAACAGGTTCATGGAGGACTACTGCATATGTGGTATGCCTAGAAAAGGTAAATGTCCTGTCTTAAATGATTGCATAATTCCTCTGTTCTCTCATCTCGCCCCTCCAACTCCCCAACCCTCCACCCCCCTCCCTCAGGCCTGAGTAACATCATCGGGATCATCGTGTACATATCAGCCAATGCAGGGGACCCCTCTAAGAGCGACTCGAAGAAGAACAGCTACTCCTACGGCTGGTCCTTCTACTTCGGAGCCCTGTCCTTCATAATGGCCGAGATGGTGGGCGTCCTGGCAGCCCACATGTTCATCGACCGCCATCGGCAGCTCCGGGCAGGGGCCAGGGCTGCCGGCTACCTCCAGGCCTCGGCCATCACACGCATCCCATCCTACCGTTACCGCTACCGGCGCCGCTCGCGCTCCTCCTCCCGGTCCACAGACCCCTCGCACTCCCGCGACACATCGCCTGTGGGCCTCAAGGGCTTCAGCGCGCTGCCCTCTACAGAGATCTCCATGTACACGCTGCCCTCTACAGAGATCTCCATGTACACGCTGCCCCGGGACACCCTGAAGGCCGGGGGCACGCCGACCGCCACCTACAACTCGGAGAGGGACCATACTTTCCTGCAGGTCCACAACTGTATTCAGAAGGAAAAAGACTCGGCCAACACCAACACAGCCAACCGCCGCACCACACCCGTATGAGGGAGCCCTGAGAGCAGAGCCCAGGGGAGCAGAGACAGGGAGGCCCCCACCCAGGTCTCTAATATACCATAGGCCAGGATGAGTTTCCATGTTTATAGAGATTGATGATTTTATTTAATTCAACTGTATGATTTTCCCATCTACCATTGTTGAGAGAGTCTAAAGGGGTTTGTTGACTTCCTTTTGAGTAAATGGTTGTACTGGGAGAATGGGGCAGATTGTCCTTAGAGACTGAGTCATTTTTATGGGTGGGGATGGGTGATGAGGGTGGGACACTGAAAGGGAGGGTTATGATTTAAATTCGATTCATGATTTCATAACCTTTTGGTTTTGACAGTTTGACTCCACAGTTTTGGTGGTGCAACAAGCTGCTGTACTTTCCCATCATACCACCTGCCATATGCCTCTGATTTGTTGTCATATTTATTCATTTATTTTCTGCATTAAAACTGTGAATTTTTGCAGCTTGGGATTCAGTAAGAATTAGCCCAGTCTGTAAACTCTAACAAAGGTACTATATGTGCATAACTTTTATAAATAAATTATTAAGTTAATAATCAAGAGATACAGACTTTACTGAAGCAAAAAAACAAACATGTAACCTAAACTAAGTGCTGTTGGTAACACGAGAAAAGACTCTTTTAGGATCTGCTGGAAGGATGACAGAGCCAGAGAGAAAGTACTGTAGGTACACTACACGACAGAGCTGCTGAAACATGACGAGAGACAGACGCAGACAGTCAACAGTAGAAAAATAGAGATTATTTTAATAGAACCTTCTCGCCTTTTTCTGAGTCCCTGTTCGCTTTCTTTTTGGGGGGGGTCGTCATGGGAGTGTTGAACCCCTCAAGAGAAACCACCAACAACAACAATGGGGTCAAAGTTCACACCAAGAAAAAAAGACTCCAAACACGACTTCTCGAAGAAAAAGGAAGGAGGAGAGGGGAAGGAAAAGAAGAGGACGCCAAATACAAAAATAAATACTTGCGTAAAAGGCAAGCAACAAGAAAAATATGAAATAGTACAAGAGAAGCTAAGTGAATCAAATTTTCTGAAATTAAATGCATGCTATAAAATTACAGCAATCTGCTCTTGAGAGACTTAAGTTTTAAAGGATAATGATAATTAGAAGGGGAAAAGTGATGACGCGAACGTTTAAACCAGTAATATTTCATGAGTATTTTTTTTCTTATGTTTTTTTATTTACTTCATTTTATCTTATGCTTTTGTGAAAGAAACCAAACAATCTACATTGAACAAAAACAGATTTTTTTAAATGGTTTGGTTTAATTCTTTATATATATATATATATATGTATGTATTTTATTTTTCAAATTCACACAGCCTTAGTCATTTCTTTGTTTCTTTTGATTTTCAATGTGTTGCTCAAATTGAAAATGAAATCTTTAAAGGTGCCAAAACCGAATGATCCTTTACTTGGATGCATCAAGTCCTGATGAATAAAATACCAATCCTAGGAGAACAAATCAGCCTGTTTCACTGTGTCTCTAACCTACTGTATCCTTACACTTAACTTACACTTAACTTCTATGTGTCTGATACACTCTCACACTGTCTCTCTGTGTGTCTCTACTCTCTACCATGTACGTACACTTGTGTTAACATGCATGTTTCTGTCTTTAGGCTACAGTATGGGAGAAACCATGATTGTAAAGATAAAACAGCACATAAGACACATCACCACGTGGTGTCTTTCTAGGACATGACATTCCTGAAAAGGGAACACAGGTTTGCAATAAAACCAGTACTCTGTAGCTGGAGCTATCCATGTAGAAATGATATACGACACCTTTCTACACGCCCGCCCTAAAAGCATCCCTTTCAGGACCTGATGCACCCGTTTTTCTCTGCAATGAGGTGAGTGTGTGTGTGTGTGTGTGTGTGTGTGTGTGTGTGTGTGTGTGTGTGTGTGTGTGTGTGTGTGTGTGTGTGTGTGTGTGTGTGTGTGTGTGGCAAGCATGAACGTGTGTGTGTTTATGCAAGCACACGTGAGTGTGTGAGGCAGACACGTAATAGCAGCCCTCTGAGTGGAACCAAAGGGTCTGAGGCTGTGGCAACACTGGCTGTGTTTGTGTATTTTTTATTACGAGGAAGCAATATAGTGGTCTCTCTGTCCAGCATGGCTCATGAAGAGGGAGTAATATAGTGGTCTCTCTGTCCAGCATGGCTCATGAAGAGGGAGTAATATAGTGGTCTCTCTGTCCAGCATGGCTCATGAAGAGGGAGTAATATAGTGGTCTTATCCAGCATGGCTCATGAAGAGGGAGTAATATAGTGGTCTCTTTATCCAGCATGGCTCATGAAGAGGGAGTAATATAGTGGTCTCTGTCCAGCATGGTTAATGAAGAGGGAGTAATATAGTGGTCTCTCTGTCCAGCATGGCTCATGAAGAGGGAGTAATATAGTGGTCTCTCTGTCCAGTATGGCTGATGAAGAGGGAGTAATATAGTGGTCTCTCTGTCCAGCATGGCTCATGAAGAGGGAGTAATATAGTGGTCTTATCCAGCATGGCTCATGAAGAGGGAGTAATATGGTGGTCTTATCCAGCATGGCTCATGAAGAGGGAGTAATATAGCGGTCTCTCTGTCCTGCATGGCTCATGATGAAGGAGTAATAGAGTGGTCTCTCTATCCAGCATGGCTCATGAAGAGGGAGTAATATAGTGGTCTCTCTGTCCAGCATGGCTCATGAAGAGGGAGTAATATAGTGGTCTCTCTATCCAGCATGGCTCATGAAGAGGGAGTAAAATAGTGGTCTCTCTATCCAGCATGGCTCATGAAGAGGGAGTAATAGAGTGATCTCTCTGTCCAGCATGGCTCATGAAGAGGGAGTAAAATAGTGGTCTCTCTATCAAGCATGGCTCATGAAGAGGGAGTAATATAGTGGTCTCTCTATCCAGCATGGCTCATGAAGAGGGAGTAATAGAGTGATCTCTCTGTATAGCATGGCTCATGAAGAGGGAGTAATATAGTGGTCTCTTTGTCCAGCATGGCTCATGAAGAGGGAGTAATATAGTGGTCTCTCTATCCAGCATGGCTCATGAAGAGGGAGTAATATAGTGGTCTCTCTATCCAGCATGGCTCATGAAGAGGGAGTAATATAGTGGTCTCTCGTTCCAGCATGGCTCATGAAGAGGGAGTAATATAGTGGTCTCTCTATCCAGCATGGCTCATAAAGAGGGAGTAAAATAGTTGCCTCTCTGTCCAGCATGGCTCATGAAGAGGGAGTAATATAGTGGTCTCTCTGTCCAGCATGGCTCATGAAGAGGGAGTAATAGAGTGGTCTCTCTGTCCAGCATGGCTCATGAAGAGGGAGTAATATAGTGGTCTCTCTATCCAGCATGGCTCATGAAGAGGGAGTAATATAGTGGTCTTATCCAGCATGGCTCATGAAGAGGGAGTAATATAGTGGTCTCTGTCCAGCATGGCTCATGAAGAGGGAGTAATAGAGTGGTCTCTCTGTCCAGCATGGCTCATGAAGAGGGAGTAATATAGTGGTCTTATCCAGCATGGCTCATGAAGAGGGAGTAATATAGTGGTCTCTTTGTCCAGCATGGCTCATGAAGAGGGAGTAATATAGTGGTCTCTCTATCCAGCATGGCTCATGAAGAGGGAGTAATATAGCGGTCTCTCTGTCCTGGATGGCTCATGATGAGGGAGTAATAGAGTGGTCTTTCTATCCAGCATGGCTCATGAAGAGGGAGTAATATAGGGGTCTCTCTATCCAGCATGGCTCATGAAGAGGGAATAATATAGTGGTCTCAGTCCAGCATGGCTCATGAAGAGGGAGTAATAGAGTGGTAACTCTGTCCAGCATGGCTCATGAAGAGGGAGTAATATAGTGGTCTCTCTGTCCAGCATGGCTCATGAAGAGGGAGTAATATAGTGGTCTCTCTATCCAGCATGGCTCATGAAGAGGGAGTAATATAGTGGTCTATCTGTCCAGGATGGCTCATGAAGATGGAGTAATACAGTGGTCTCTGTCCAGCATGGCTCATGAAGAGGGAGTAATATAGTGGTCTCTCTATCCAGCATGGCTCATGAAGATGGAGTAATATAGTGGTCTCTGTCCAGCATGGCTCATGAAGAGGGAGTAATACAGTGGTCTCTGTCCAGCATGGCTCATGAAGAGGGAGTAATATTTTGGTCTTATCCAGCATGGCTCATGAAGAGGGAGTAATATAGTGGTCTCTCTGTCCAGCATGGCTCATGAAGAGGGAGTAATATAGTGGTCTCTGTCCAGCATGGATCATGAAGAGGGAGTAATATAGTGGTCTCTTTGTCCAGCATGGCTCATGAAGAGGGAGTAATATAGTGGTCTTATCCAGCATGGCTCATGAAGAGGGAGTAATATAGTGGTCTCTCTGTCCAGCATGGCTCATGAAGAGGGAGTAATATAGTGGTCTCTATCCATCATGGCTCATGAAGAGGGAGTAATATAGTGGTCTCTTTGTCCAGCATGGCTCATGAAGAGGGAGTAATATAGTGGTCTCTCTGTCCAGTATGGCTGATGAAGAGGGAATAATATAGGGGTCTCTCTGTCCAGCATGGCTCATGGAGAGGGAGTAATAGAGTGGTCTTATCCAGCATGGCTCATGAAGAGGGAGTAATATAGTGGTCTCTTTGTCCAGCATGGCTCATGAAGAGGGAGTAATATAGCGGTCTCTCTGTCCTGGATGGCTCATGATGAGGGAGTAATAGAGTGGTCTCTCTATCCAGCATGGCTCATGAAGAGGGAGTAATATAGTGGTCTCTTTGTCCAGCATGGCTCATGAAGAGGGAGTAATATAGTGGTCTCTCTATCCAGCATGGCTCATGAAGAGGGAGTAATATAGTGGTCTCTCTATCCAGCATGGCTCATGAAGAGGGAGTAATATAGTGGTCTCTCGTTCCAGCATGGCTCATGAAGAGGGAGTAATATAGTGGTCTCTCTATCCAGCATGGCTCATAAAGAGGGAGTAATATAGTTGCCTCTCTGTCCAGCATGGCTCATGAAGAGGGAGTAATAGAGTGGTCTCTCTGTCCAGCATGGCTCATGAAGAGGGAGTAATATAGTGGTCTCTCTATCCAGCATGGCTCATGAAGAGGGAGTAATAGAGTGGTCTTATCCAGCATGGCTCATGAAGAGGAAGTAATATAGTGGTCTCTCTGTCCAGCATGGCTCATGAAGAGGGAGTAATAGAGTGGTCTCTCTATCCAGCATGGCTCATGAAGAGGGAGTAATATAGTGGTCTTATCCAGCATGGCTCATGAAGAGGGAGTAATATAGTGGTCTCTTTGTCCAGCATGGCTCATGAAGAGGGAGTAATATAGTGGTCTCTCTATCCAGCATGGCTCATGAAGAGGGAGTAATATAGCGGTCTCTCTGTCCTGGATGGCTCATGATGAGGGAGTAATAGAGTGGTCTCTCTATCCAGCATGGCTCATGAAGAGGGAGTAATATAGGGGTCTCTCTATCCAGCATGGCTCATGAAGAGGGAATAATATAGTGGTCTCTGTCCACCATGGCTCATGAAGAGGGAGTAATAGAGTGGTAACTCTGTCCAGCATGGCTCATGAAGAGGGAGTAATATAGTGGTCTCTCTGTCCAGCATGGCTCATGAAGAGGGAGTAATATAGTGGTCTCTCTATCCAGCATGGCTCATGAAGAGGGAGTAATATAGTGGTCTCTCTATCCAGCATGGCTCATGAAGAGGGAGTAATATAGTGGTCTCTCTGTCCAGGATGGCTGATGATGATGGAGTAATACAGTGGTCTCTGTCCAGCATGGCTCATGAAGAGGGAGTAATATAGTGGTCTCTCTATCCAGCATGGCTCATGAAGAGGGAGTAATATAGTGGTCTCTCTGTCCAGCATGGCTCATGAAGAGGGAGTAATATAGTGGTCTCTGTCCAGCATGGCTCATGAAGAGGGAGTAATATAGTGGTCTCTTTGTCCAGCATGGCTCATGAAGAGGGAGTAATATAGTGGTCTTATCCAGCATGGCTCATGAAGAGGGAGTAATATAGTGGTCTCTCTGTCCAGCATGGCTCATGAAGAGGGAGTAATATAGTGGTCTCTATCCATCATGGCTCATGAAGAGGGAGTAATATAGTGGTCTTATCCAGCATGGCTCATGAAGAGGGAGTAATATAGTGGTCTCTCTATCCAGCATGGCTCATGAAGAGGGAGTAATATAGTGGTCTCTCTGTCCAGGATGGCTCATGAAGATGGAGTAATACAGTGGTCTCTGTCCAGCATGGCTCATGAAGAGGGAGTAATATAGTGGTCTCTCTATCCAGCATGGCTCATGAAGATGGAGTAATATAGTGGTCTCTGTCCAGCATGGCTCATGAAGAGGGAGTAATACAGTGGTCTCTGTCCAGCATGGCTCATGAAGAGGGAGTAATATTTTGGTCTTATCCAGCATGGCTCATGAAGAGGGAGTAATATAGTGGTCTCTCTGTCCAGCATGGCTCATGAAGAGGGAGTAATATAGTGGTCTCTGTCCAGCATGGCTCATGAAGAGGGAGTAATATAGTGGTCTCTTTGTCCAGCATGGCTCATGAAGAGGGAGTAATATAGTGGTCTTATCCAGCATGGCTCATGAAGAGGGAGTAATATAGTGGTCTCTCTGTCCAGCATGGCTCATGAAGAGGGAGTAATATAGTGGTCTCTATCCATCATGGCTCATGAAGAGGGAGTAATATAGTGGTCTCTTTGTCCAGCATGGCTCATGAAGAGGGAGTAATATAGTGGTCTCTCTGTCCAGTATGGCTGATGAAGAGGGAATAATATAGGGGTCTCTCTGTCCAGCATGGCTCATGGAGAGGGAGTAATAGAGTGGTCTTATCCAGCATGGCTCATGAAGAGGGAGTAATATAGTGGTCTCTTTGTCCAGCATGGCTCATGAAGAGGGAGTAATATAGCGGTCTCTCTGTCCTGGATGGCTCATGATGAGGGAGTAATAGAGTGGTCTCTCTATCCAGCATGGCTCATGAAGAGGGAGTAATATAGTGGTCTCTTTGTCCAGCATGGCTCATGAAGAGGGAGTAATATAGTGGTCTCTTTGTCCAGCATGGCTCACGAAGAGGGAGTAATATAGTGGTCTCTCTGTCCAGCATGGCTCATGAAGAGGGAGTAATATAGTGGTCTCTCTATCCAGCATGGCTCATGAAGAGGGAGTAATATAGTGGTCTCTCTATCCAGCATGGCTCATGAAGAGGGAGTAATATAGTGGTCTCTCGTTCCAGCATGGCTCATGAAGAGGGAGTAATATAGTGGTCTCTCTATCCAGCATGGCTCATAAAGAGGGAGTAATATAGTTGCCTCTCTGTCCAGCATGGCTCATGAAGAGGGAGTAATATAGTGGTCTCTCTGTCCAGCATGGCTCATGAAGAGGGAGTAATATAGTGGTCTCTCTATCCAGCATGGCTCATGAAGAGGGAGTAATAGAGTGGTCTTATCCAGCATGGCTCATGAAGAGGAAGTAATATAGTGGTCTCTCTGTCCAGCATGGCTCATGAAGAGGGAGTAATAGAGTGGTCTCTCTATCCAGCATGGCTCACGAAGAGGGAGTAATATAGTGGTCTTATCCAGCATGGCTCATGAAGAGGGAGTAATATAGTGGTCTCTTTGTCCAGCATGGCTCATGAAGAGGGAGTAACATAGTGGTCTCTCTATCCAGCATGGCTCATGAAAAGGGAGTAATATAGCGGTCTCTCTGTCCTGGATGGCTCATGATGAGGGAGTAATAGAGTGGTCTCTCTATCCAGCATGGCTCATGAAGAGGGAGTAATATAGGGGTCTCTCTATCCAGCATGGCTCATGAAGAGGGAATAATATAGTGGTCTCTGTCCACCATGGCTCATGAAGAGGGAGTAATAGAGTGGTAACTCTGTCCAGCATGGCTCATGAAGAGGGAGTAATATAGTGGTCTCTCTGTCCAGCATGGCTCATGAAGAGGGAGTAATATAGTGGTCTCTCTATCCAGCATGGCTCATGAAGAGGGAGTAATATAGTGGTCTCTCTATCCAGCATGGCTCATGAAGAGGGAGTAATATAGTGGTCTCTCTGTCCAGGATGGCTGATGATGATGGAGTAATACAGTGGTCTCTGTCCAGCATGGCTCATGAAGAGGGAGTAATATAGTGGTCTCTCTATCCAGCATGGCTCATGAAGAGGGAGTAATATAGTGGTCTCTCTGTCCAGCATGGCTCATGAAGAGGGAGTAATATAGTGGTCTCTGTCCAGCATGGCTCATGAAGAGGGAGTAATATAGTGGTCTCTTTGTCCAGCATGGCTCATGAAGAGGGAGTAATATAGTGGTCTTATCCAGCATGGCTCATGAAGAGGGAGTAATATAGTGGTCTCTCTGTCCAGCATGGCTCATGAAGAGGGAGTAATATAGTGGTCTCTATCCATCATGGCTCATGAAGAGGGAGTAATATAGTGGTCTCTTTGTCCAGCATGGCTCATGAAGAGGGAGTAATATAGTGGTCTCTCTGTCCAGTATGGCTGATGAAGAGGGAATAATATAGGGGTCTCTGTCCAGCATGGCTCATGAAGAGGGAGTAATAGAGTGGTCTTATCCAGCATGGCTCATGAAGAGGGAGTAATATAGTGGTCTCTTTGTCCAGCATGGCTCATGAAGAGGGAGTAATATAGCGGTCTCTCTGTCCTGGATGGCTCATGATGAGGGAGTAATAGAGTGGTCTCTCTATCCAGCATGGCTCATGAAGAGGGAGTAATATAGGGGTCTCTCTATCCAGCATGGCTCATGAAGAGGGAATAATATAGGGGTCTCTCTATCCAGCACGGCTCATGAAGAGGGAATAATATAGTGGTCTCTGTCCAGCATGGCTCATGAAGAGGGAGTAATATAGTGGTCTCTCTGTCCAGCATGGCTCATGAAGAGGGAGTAATATAGTGGTCTCTCTATCCAGCATGGCTCATGAAGAGGGAGTAATATAGTGGTCTCTCTGTCCAGGGTGGCTCATGAAGAGGGAGTAATACAGTGGTCTCTGCCCAGCATGGCTCATAAAGATGGAGTAATATAGTGGTCTCTCTATCCAGCATTTCTCATGAAGAGGGAGTAATATAGTGGTCTCTCTGTCCAGGATGGCTCATGAAGAGGGAGTAATACAGTGGTCTCTGTCCAGCATGGCTCATGAAGAGGGAGTAATATAGTGGTCTCTCTATCCAGCATGGCTCATGAAGAGGGAGTAATATAGTGGTCTCTCTGTCCAGGATGGCTCATGAAGAGGGAGTAATACAGTGGTCTCTGTCCAGCATGGCTCATGAAGAGGGAGTAATATAGTGGTCTCTCTATCCAGCATGGCTCATGAAGATGGAGTAATATAGTGGTCTCTGTCCAGCATGGCTAATGAAGAGGGAGTAATACAGTGGTCTCTTTCCATTATGGCTCATGAAGAGGGAGTAATATAGTGGTCTTATCCATCATGGCTCATGAAGAGGGAGTAATATAGTGGTCTCTCTGTCCAGCATGGCTCATGAAGAGGGAGTAATATAGTTGTCTCTGTCCAGCATGGCTCATGAAGAGGGAGTAATATAGTGGTCTCTGTCCAGCATGGCTCATGAAGAGGGAGTAATATAGTGGTCTTATCCAGCATGGCTCATGAAGAGGGAGTAATATAGTGGTCTCTCTGTCCAGCATGGCTCATAAGGAGGGAGTAATATAGTGGTCTCTATCCATCATGGCTCATGAAGAGGGAGTAATATAGTGGTCTCTTTGTCCAGCATGGCTCATGAAGAGGGAGTAATATAGTGGTCACTCTGTCCAGTATGGCTGATGAAGAGGGAATAATATAGGGGTCTCTCTGTCCAGCATGGCTCATGAAGAGGGAGTAATAGAGTGGTCTCTCTGTCCAGCATGGCTCATGAAGAGGGAGTAATATAGTGGTCTTATCCAGCATGGCTCATGAAGAGGGAGTAATATAGTGGTCTTATCCAGCATGGCTCATGAAGAGGGAGTAATATAGCGGTCTCTCTGTCCAGCATGGCTCATGAAGAGGGAGTAATATAGTGGTCTTATCCAGCATGGCTCATGAAGAGGGAGTAATAGAGTGGTCTCTCTGTCCAGCATGGCTCATGAAGAGGGAGTAATATAGTGGTCTTATCCAGCATGGCTCATGAAGAGGGAGTAATAGAGTGGTCTCTCTGTCCAGCATGGCTCATGAAGAGGGAGTAATATGGTGGTCTTATCCAGCATGGCTCATGAAGAGGGAGTAATATAGCGGTCTCTCTGTCCTGCATGGCTCATGATGAAGGAGTAATAGAGTGGTCTCTCTATCCAGCATGGCTCATGAAGAGGGAGTAATATAGTGGTCTCTCTGTCCAGCATGGCTCATGAAGAGGGAGTAATATAGTGGTCTCTCTATCCAGCACGGCTCATGAAGAGGGAGTAAAATAGTGGTCTCTCTATCCAGCATGGCTCATGAAGAGGGAGTAATATAGTGGTCTCTCTATCCAGCATGGCTGATGAAGAGGGAGTAATAGAGTGATCTCTCTGTCCAGCATGGCTCATGAAGAGGGAGTAATAATGTGGTCTCTCTATCCAGCATGGCTCATGAAGAGGGAGTAAAATAGTGGTCTCTCTATCCAGCATGGCTCATGAAGAGGGAGTAATATAGTGGTCTCTCTATCCAGCATGGCTCATAAAGAGGGAGTAATAGAGTGATCTCTCTGTCCAGCATGGCTCATGAAGAGGGAGTAATATAGTGGTCTCTTTGTCCAGCATGGCTCATGAAGAGGGAGTAATATAGTGGTCTCTCTATCCAGCATGGCTCATGAAGAGGGAGTAATATAGTGGTCTCTCTATCCAGCTTGGCTCATGAAGAGGGAGTAATATAGTGGTCTCTCGTTCCAGCATGGCTCATGAAGAGGGAGTAATATAGTGGTCTCTCTATCCAGCATGGCTCATGAAGAGGGAGTAATATAGTGGTCTCTCTATCCAGCATGGCTCATGAAGAGGGAGTAATATAGTGGTCTCTCTGTCCAGCATGGCTCATGAAGAGGGAGTAATAGAGTGGT
Organism: Salvelinus fontinalis; assembly: GCF_029448725.1. Taxonomy (NCBI): domain Eukaryota; kingdom Metazoa; phylum Chordata; class Actinopteri; order Salmoniformes; family Salmonidae; genus Salvelinus; species Salvelinus fontinalis. The sequence continues at coordinate 72,302,058 of NC_074666.1, read as the reverse complement.
CTCTATGTCCAGCATTGCTCATGAAGAGGGAGTAATATAGTGGTCTCTCTATCCAGCATGGCTCATGAAGAGGGAGTAATATGGTGGTCTTATCCAGCATGGCTCATGAAGAGGGAGTAATATAGTGGTCTCTCTGTCCAGCATGGCTCATGAAGAGGGAGTAATAGAGTGGTCTCTCTCTCCAGCATGGCTCATGAAGAGGGAGTAATATAGTAGTCTCTCTATCCAGCATGGCTCATGAAGAGGGAGTAATGTAGTGGTCCCTCTGTCCAGCATGGCTCATGAAGAGGGAGTAATATAGTGGTCCCTCTGTCCAGCATGGCTCATGAAGAGGGAGTAATATAGTGGTCTCTCTATCCAGCATGGCTCATGAAGAGGGAGTAATATAGTGGTCTCTCTATCCAGCATGGCTCATGAAGAGGGAGTAATATAGTGGTCTCTCGTTCCAGCATGGCTCATGAAGAGGGAGTAATATAGTGGTCTCTCTATCCAGCATGGCTCATGAAGAGGGAGTAATATAGTTGCCTCTCTGTCCAGCATGGCTCATGAAGAGGGAGTAATATAGTGGTCTCTCTGTCCAGCATGGCTCATGAAGAGGGAGTAATAGAGTGGTCTCTCTGTCCAGCATGGCTCATGAAGAGGGAGTAATATAGTTGTCTCTCTATCCAGCATGGCTCATGAAGAGGGAGTAATATAGTGGTCTTATCCAGCATGGCTCATGAAGAGGGAGTAATATAGTGGTCTCTCTGTCCAGCATGGCTCAAGAAGAGGGAGTAATAGAGTGGTCTCTCTGTCCAGCATGGCTCATGAAGAGGGAGTAATATAGTGGTCTTATCCAGCATGGCTCATGAAGAGGGAGTAATATAGTGGTCTCTTTGTCCAACATGGCTCATGAAGAGGGAGTAATATAGTGGTCTCTCTATCCAGCATGGCTCATGAAGAGGGAGTAATATAGCGGTCTCTCTGTCCTGGATGGCTCATGATGAGGGAGTAATAGATTGGTCTCTCTATCCAGCATGGCTCATGAAGAGGGAGTAATATAGGGGTCTCTCTATCAAGCATGGCTCATGAAGAGGGAGTAATATAGTGGTCTCTCTGTCCAGCATGGCTCATGAAGAGGGAGTAATATAGTGGTCTCTATCCAGCATGGCTCATGAAGAGGGAATAATATAGGGGTCTCTCTATCCAGCATGGCTCATGAAGAGGGAATAATATAGTGGTCTCTGTCCAGCATGGCTCATGAAGAGGGAGTAATAGAGTGGTCTCTCTGTCCAGCATGGCTCATGAAGAGGGAGTAATATAGTGGTCTCTCTGTCCAGCATGGCTCATGAAGAGGGAGTAATATAGTGGTCTCTCTATCCAGCATGGCTCATGAAGAGGGAGTAATATAGTGGTCTCTCTATCCAGCATGGCTCATGAAGAGGGAGTAATATAGTGGTCTCTCTGTCCAGGATGGCTCATGAAGAGGGAGTAATACAGTGGTCTCTGTCCAGCATGGCTCATGAAGATGGAGTAATATAGTGGTCTCTCTATCCAGCATGGCTCATGAAGAGGGAGTAATATAGTGGTCTCTCTATCCAGCATGGCTCATCAAGAGGGAGTAATATAGTGGTCTCTCTGTCCAGCAAGGCTCATGAAGAGGGAGTAATAGAGTGGTCTCTCTCTCCATAATGGCTCATGAAGAGGGAGTAATATAGTAGTCTCTCTATCCAGCATGGCTCATGAAGAGGGAGTAATATAGTGGTCCCTCTGTCCAGCATGGCTCATGAAGAGGGAGTAATATAGTGGTCCCTCTGTCCAGCATGGCTCATGAAGAGGGAGTAATATAGTGGTCTCTCTATCCAGCATGGCTCATGAAGAGGGAGTAATATAGTGGTCTCTCTATCCAGCATGGCTCATGAAGAGGGAGAAATATAGTGGTCTCTCGTTCCAGCATGGCTCATGAAGAGGGAGTAATATAGTGGTCTCTCTATCCAGCATGGCTCATGAAGAGGGAGTAATATAGTTGCCTCTCTGTCCAGCATGGCTCATGAAGAGGGAGTAATATAGTGGTCTCTCTGTCCAGCATGGCTCATGAAGAGGGAGTAATAGAGTGGTCTCTCTGTCCAGCATGGCTCATGAAGAGGGAGTAATATAGTGGTCTCTCTATCCAGCATGGCTCATGAAGAGGGAGTAATATAGTGGTCTTATCCAGCATGGCTCATGAAGAGGGAGTAATATAGTGGTCTCTGTCCAGCATGGCTCATGAAGAGGGAGTAATATAGTTGTCTCTCTATCCAGCATGGCTCATGAAGATGGAGTAATATAGTGGTCTCTGTCCAGCATGGCTCATGAAGAGGGAGTAATACAGTGGTCTCTGTCCAGCATGGCTCATGAAGAGGGAGTAATATAGTGGTCTTATCCAGCATGGCTCATGAAGAGGGAGTAATATAGTGGTCTCTCTGTCCAGCATGGCTCATGAAGAGGGAGTAATATAGTGGTCTCTGTCCAGCATGGCTCATGAAGAGGGAGTAATATAGTGGTCTCTTTGTCCAGCATGGCTCATGAAGAGGGAGTAATATAGTGGTCTTATCCAGCATGGCTCATGAAGAGGGAGTAATATAGTGGTCTCTCTGTCCAGCATGGCTCATGAAGAGGGAGTAATATAGTGGTCTCTATCCATCATGGCTCATGAAGAGGGAGTAATATAGTGGTCTCTTTGTCCAGCATGGCTCATGAAGAGGGAGTAATATAGTGGTCTCTCTGTCCAGTATGGCTGATGAAGAGGGAATAATATAGGGGTCTCTCTGTCCAGCATGGCTCATGAAGAGGGAGTAATAGAGTGGTCTCTCTGTCCAGCATGGCTCATGAAGAGGGAGTAATATAGTGGTCTTATCCAGCATGGCTCATGAAGAGGGAGTAATATGGTGGTCTTATCCAGCATGGCTCATGAAGAGGGAGTAATATAGCGGTCTCTCTGTCCTGCATGGCTCATGATGAAGGAGTAATAGAGTGGTCTCTCGTTCCAGCATGGCTCATGAAGAGGGAGTAATATAGTGGTCTCTCTATCCAGCATGGCTCATGAAGAGGGAGTAATATAGTTGTCTCTCTATCCAGCATGGCTCATGAAGAGGGAGTAATATTGTGGTCTCTCTGTCCAGCATGGCTCATGAAGAGGGAGTAATAGAGTGGTCTCTTTGTCCAGCATGGCTCATGAAGAGGGAGTAATATAGTGGTCTCTCTATCCAGCATGGCTCATGAAGAGGGAGTAGTATAGTGGTCTCTCTATCCAGCATGGCTCATGAAGAGGGAGTAATATAGTGGTCTCTCTGTCCAGCATGGCTCATGAAGAGGGAGTAATAGAGTGGTCTCTCTGTCCAGCATGGCTCATGAAGAGGGAGTAATATAGTAGTCTCTCTATCCAGCATGGCTCATGAAGAGGGAGTAATATAGTGGTCCCTCTGTCCAGCATGGCTCATGAAGAGGGAGTAATATAGTGGTCTCTCTGTCCAGCATGGCTCATGAAGAGGGAGTAATATAGTGGTCTCTGTCCAGCGTGGCTCATGAAGAGGGAGTAATAGAGTGGTCTCTCTATCCAGCATGGCTCATGAAGAGGGAGTAATATAGTGGTCTCTCTGTCTAGCATGGCTCATGAAGATGAAGTAATATAGTGGTCTCTCTGTCCAGCATGGCTCATGAAGAGGGAGCAATATAGTGGTCTCTATCCAGCATGGCTCATGAAGAGGGAGTAATATAGTGGTCTCTCTGTCTAGCATGGCTCACGAAGAGGGAGTAATAGAGTGGTCTCTCTGTCCAGCATGGCTCATGAAGAGGGAGTAATAGAGTGGTCTCTCTGTCCAGCATGGCTCATGAAGAGGGAGTAAAATAGTGGTCTCTCAGTCTAGCATGGCTCATGAAGATGAAGTAATATAGTGGTCTCTCTGTCCAGCATGGCTCATGAAGAGGGAGTAATATAGTGCTCTCTCTGTCCAGCATGGCTCATGAAGAGGGAGTAATATAGTGGTCTCTATCCAGCATGGCTCATGAAGAGGGAGTAATATAGTGGTCTCTCTATCCAGCATGGCTCATGAAGAGGGAGTAATATAGTGGTGTCTCGTTCCAGCATGGCTCATGAAATGGGTCTCCAGGAGAGCCAATGAAGAGTACGGGATCAGCTCCTGCACAGGCCAGTCAAAGCCCTTCTCTGTCCCATTACTCCAATGGTGGAACCAGTTTCCCCTGATGCTAGGACAGCAGAGTCCCTGCCCAATTTATTTTATTTTTTTGTATTTTACTACTAGCACTAACTTTGCTGATAACTTCAAGGGATCCTATTATGGTCTCTGTGCAGTGTGGGAGCAATGAGCCATCTGCAATCTATTTGGGTTCCAACTCCATTCAAATTAAACGGCCAGCAGGTTCATGGGGAAAAGAAAAAGACCCCAAACTGTTTCTATTAGACAAAGTGCTGAGATCTTGATTCACTGTATTATCTGAGTTCACTGACAAAAGCTTCTCTCCATAAATGTGTCTAAGAATGTGTCCACGAAGCACTCTGAATGAATACGGCTTTTTATGTACAGTATAGGCATTTTTATTCAGAATTCATAAGGAGCAGCCATTTTACAAGGCTGGATTACATTAAATCCTAAGTGGAGGAGAGGAGATACTGACATTACCATGAAGCCACATCGAGTCCTACTAGCTGTACACATACACGTCAGTTTTTTATGTTTTGGGAATGGACGTTCTCCCTCTCTCTTTCATCTCTGTCTCTGTCCCTCCCTCTCTCACTTCCTCCATCTTGTCTGGCTAACATGCTTGTCCTTAATTTGCCTCTCCTGCACAATCTCTCATTCTCTATCCCTCTGTGACTTACACACTCACATACTATCTCCTCCATTCTCCCACCCATCTTCCCCCATTGACTCTTGCTATCACCATGCCACTTCCTGCTTATATGCCCCCTCTCCTCTACTTTCTCATCTCTTTCCTCTTCCTCCCACTCTCTCTCTGTCTGTCTCTCTATGTTCTCTCCATCTTCTGTTGTTTTTGCTTGCTCTCATGAATGCAGAACATCTCTCTCCCTCTATCTCTCCTTCCCTCTTCATCCATCCCTCTATTTATCTCTCTCTCTCTGTCTTAGATTGCAGGATATGTGATGAAAGGAGGGAAGTGCTGTTGACATCACTGAAATCTAATTGACCGTGTGGCGGTGGTATCCGTCCATACGAGAGTCCCAGCTCACTGCGGGGGAAGATGCATTTGTGGGCCACACTCCTAATGAGCTCCTTACCACTGGATTCTCTGTGGCTTCAACAGCCATCCTCTCTTCATCCCTCTATCCCCGTCTCCCATCCTGACAGTGGAGAGTTAGAGTCTGGAGTGGCTAGATGTGCCCTTGAAGAGTCAAGTCCTTTCTTGGCAGCCTGACAGAGTTGGACATTCCGTGGTGACGTCATGGAGGGTTAACTCTCCTCGCCCACCGCAGTGAGAGGTGAGCAAGGCTCCGGCAACACGGCTCGCATCATAGGCTGGGTTTACCATGCTCTGTCGCTGAAGGTTACAAAGTGTCATATCTGAAATGGAGCCAGAGGAGGGAGAGATTTCTCACACTCTAATTGTGTGTGTGGTTCTCTCTCTCTACCCTCCCTTTCGCTGTTTCTCGACTCTCTTACTGTGTGTCAATATCTGCATTTTAGCATGCAAGAAATTAGCCTCTCACTCTGAGCGTCTCCCTTTCTCTGTGTACCTCTCCCTCTATCCCTCCATTCCCTTTTCTCTCTCTCCCGGTGTTGTGATCAAAGTGCCTGGTGTGTCTCTCTGCAGTGATCAGAGAAGTGTGTGTGGGGGGGAGATGAGGCCCGGAGGAACATACTGTCCCCTTCTGGCTGGGAATACTAAGAGACAATCCTCTTCTCTGGGCTGTCTTTGTGTCTAAGTACAGCAGTCTCCAAGGTTACATAACCTCGCATCAAATCAACAATGACCTTTATCTGACTTTAGCAGCCAGTGTTCTGGGACAGAGCACCCCATGGGACCGTCAGGCACGTCACCTGAAGACTCGCCTCTTATCCCCAACGAAAAGGCCACCGCAAGAGAAGGGCTCGGTTGAGCACGGCTGGAAACTGTTCAGCTGAAGAGTGACACCACAAGGTTAGCTGTACAAGACTGTGTGAGTGTGAGTGAGTGTGTGTGTGTGTGTGTGTGTGTGTGTGTGTGTGTGTGTGTGTGTGTGTGTGTGTGTGTGTGTGTGTGTGTGTGTGTGTGTGTGTGTGTGTGCGCGCGCGTGCGCGTGCGCGTGCGTGTGAGAGAGAGAGAGGGAGAGCGCCTCTTGTTTATGCTGACCAGAGAGTTGCTGACTGCGCTCACCTAGGTTATTTTTGGGTCAGGGAGAGGTGAGAGGCTACAGATAGCTAGGCATGGCTCCTCTACAGGACATGTCACGAAGACAAATAAACACTAAGTTCAAAATGACGAATTCAAAAATCACTACATCGTCACAACAACCGCTATACTCAAAACAGAGGGAAGAAACAATAGTTAAATGCGCAATCTGTACTTTCACAAAAGCGTTTGAAACAGCAGTAGAAAAGAAACAGGTTCCTCATGAAGAAACAGTAGTAGAAAAGAAACAGGTTCCTCATGAAGAAACAGTAGTAGAAAAGAAACAGGTTCCTCATGAAGAAACAGTAGTAGAAAAGAAACAGGTTCCTGATAAAGAAACAGTAGTAGAAAAGAAACAGGTTCCTGATAAACAAACAGTAATAGAAAAGAAGAAGGTTCCTCATAAAGAAACAGTAGAACCACTAGACAGCATGACAGGGATTTTAAAAAAGGCAGTGGAGGAAATGGGCCATGATATCCTACCCACACTGCACTCTGGTGGTGAGAGGCAGTACCTTGTGCAGGGAGGAAGAGCACTCCTGCTCCTATAAGCTTGGGGAAGAAAGGAAAGCTGTGTCCATGGGAACGGGCTTGGAATACTGATGCCACAGTGCAGGGGTGCATTGGAGCTGCAGTCTATTCTGGCAAGGTCTTAGGTATTCTCATTACAGCTGTCCTCTAAATGTCTGAAGGCTATCATCAAATATTGCCCTTTTGTCAAAACTGGGCTTACAAGGTACCCCCTGTCACTATTATTCGATTGTGAATATCTTAAAGATAATAATACAACATTGATCAAATAGCAGCAGTGAAATAGTCTCTCATCATGTCCACATTGCGTTTGCCACTAAGCTTGTCAAAAGTCCCCAGTCAGTCCTTTTGGTCCCCATAAGGGACACTGTCTCTAAATGTTGAAAGTAAAGAGACATTAGACTAAAATGCACAATGAACTCGTTCTTTTCCTCCACTGGAAGCGGCCTTTGCCAAACTTGGAGGTGGTGTCGATGAACTTGAGGTCGATCTTCTCCGTGGCACGACGGCTCGACTGCACCAACAGAGACTGAAAACAGAAGTTAATCAATATGACATTTTGCAACCACACATGCCTTTCACATATATAGGTGTAACAGTATAACTTTAAACCGTCCCCTCGCCCCGACCCGGGCGCGAACCAGGGACCCTCTGCACACATCGACAACAGTCACCCACGAAGCAGCGTTACCCATCGCTCCACAAAGGCCGAGGCCCTTGCAAAGCAAGGGGCAACACTACTTAAGTCTCAGAGCAAGTGACGTAACTGATTGAAATGCTACTAGCGCGTACCCGCTAACTAGCTAGCCATTTCACATCCGTTACACTCACCCCCCTTTCAACCTCATCCTTTTCCGCAGCAACCAGTGATCCGGGTCAACAGCATCAATGTAACAGTATAACTTTAAACCGTCCCCTCGCCCCGGGCGCGAACCAGGGACCCTCTGCACACATCAACAACGGTTGCCCACGAAGCACGGTCGTTACCCATCGCTCCACAAAGGCCGAGGCCCTTGCTAAGCAAGGGGCAACACTACTTAAGTCTCAGAGCAAGTGACGTAACTGATTGAAATGCTACTAGCGCGTACCCGCTAACTAGCTAGCCATTTCACATCCGTTACACTCACCCCCCTTTCAACCTCATCCTTTTCCGCAGCAACCAGTGATCCGGGTCACGGCACCAATGTAACAGTATAACTTTAAACCGTCCCCTCGCCCCGACCCGGGCGCGAACCAGGGACCCTCTGCACACATCGACAACAGTCACCCACGAAGCAGCGTTACCCATCGCTCCACAAAGGCCGAGGCCCTTGCAAAGCAAGGGGCAACACTACTTAAGTCTCAGAGCAAGTGACGTAACTGATTGAAATGCTACTAGCGCGTACCCGCTAACTAGCTAGCCATTTCACATCCGTTACATAGGTGTATGATTTGTGATCCGCCATCTACTAATGAGCTTCCATGTTTTTATTCTTCAACTGTCTTCAACAGTTCATGTTTCAGCATGTTGAAATATAGTACTGTATCGTCCCTCTATTACCTGCTGGATGAGGGACGGGGGAGTCAGGGCCTCCTTCAGACAGACAGACTCCTGACCCCATCTTCTCCATGGGACCTGATCCTGAGTGTGAGGTCCTCCATGATGGTCTGTCTCCCTGGCTGTCAGACTCCCTGCCATAGTGCCGCAGTCAGTTCCCTCACCCTGCAGGACAACACTGACTCTCTGCCAGCCTATCTGCCAGGCCCAGGCCAGGACACCCCTCACACACCTACACACAGGCACACGAGCGTGCACAAACACACACACTCACACAAGGCTTGGCCCTCCTCTCTCCTGTCCCAGCATGCTCCCTGGCTAGATGGCTCCAGTCCCATTACTAACAGCTGCTGCCTCAGGCCTGGGGCCCGGTCCCACTGTACTGGACTGGAGGTTCCACTGCTCCAGGCCCAAAGCCCCAGCCCAGTCCAGCCCAGAACAACAACAAACAACCTTACTGCTCTGACTGGCACAACAATTACATACCAGGTTATCTGAGACAAACCTACATAACACACCAGTTTAAAAAATAATAAAACATCATTACAGTAGAAGAGCAGAGGCAGGGCCTCCTGAGTGGCACAGTGGTCTAAGGCACTGCATCACAGTGCTAGCTGTACCGCTAGAGATTCTGAGTTTGAGTCCAGGTTCTGTCGCAGCCGGCCGCGACTGGGAGACCCATGGGGCGGCACACAATTGGCCCAGCGTCGTCCTGGTTAGGGGAGGGTTTGGCTGGCAGGGATGTCCTTGTCCCTTCACACACTAGTGACTCCTGTGGTGGGCTGGGTGCAGTGCACGCTGACACAGTCACCAGGTGTGCGGTGTTTCTTCTGACACATTGGTGTGGCTGGCTTCCTGGTTAAGTGGGCATTGTGTAAGCAATGTGGTTTGGTTGGTTTGTGTTTCAGAGGACACACAGCTCCCGACCTTGCCTCTCCCGAGTCCGTACGGGAGTTGCAGCGATGAGACAAGACTGTAACTACAGTGCCTTGTGAAAGTATTCATCCCTCTTGGTGTTTTTCCTATTTTGTTGCATTACAACCTAGATTTTTATTTGGATTTCATGTAATGGACATACACAAAGTAGTCCAAATTGGTGAAGTGAAATGAAAAAAATGACTTGTTTCAAAAATTCGAAAAAATGTAAAATGTCAATGTGATGCGTGCATATGTATTCACCCCCTTTGCTAAGAAGCCCCTAAATAAGATCTGGTGCAACCAATTACTTTCAGAAGTCACATAATTAGTTCAATAAACTCCACCTGTGTGCAATCTAAGTGTCACATTATCTCAGTATATATACAACTGTTCTGAAAGGCCCCAGAGTCTGCAACACCACTAATTGAGGGGCACCACCAAGGAAGCGGCACCATGAAGACCAAGGAGCTCTCAAAACAGGTCAGGGACAAAGTTCTGGAGAAGTACAGATCAGGGTTGGGTTATAAAAAAATATCAGAAACTTTGAACATCCCACGGAGCACCATTAAATCCATTATTAAAAAATTTAAATAATATGGCACCACAACAAACCTGAGAAGAGAGGGCCGCCCACCAAACCTCACAGACAAGGCAAGGAGGGCATTAATCAGAGACGCAACAAAGAGACCAAAGATAACCCTGAAGGAGCTGCAAAGCTCCACAGCGGAGAGTGGAGTATCTGTTTATAGGACCACTTTAAGTCATACACTCCACAGAGTTGGCCTTTACGGAAGAGTGGACAGAAAAAATCCATTGCTTAAAGAAAGAAATAGGTAAACACGTTTGGTGTTTGCCAAAAGACATGTGGAGACTCCACAAACATATGGAAGAAGGTACTCTAGTCAGATGATACTAAAATTGAGCTTTTTGGCCATCAAGGAAAACGCTATGTCTGGCACAAACCCACACCTCTCATTACCCCAAGAATACCATCCCCACAGTGAAGCATGGTGGTGGCACCATCATGCTGTAGGGATGTTTTTCATCGGCAGTGACTGGGAAACTGGTCAGAATTGTAGGAATGATGGATGGCGCTAAATACAGGGACATTCTTGGTATTCTGGTTTCAGTCTTCCAGAGAATTGAGATTGGGACAGAGGTTTGCCTTCCAGCAGGACAATGACCCTAAGCATACTGCTAATGCAACACTTGAGTGGTTTAAGGGGAAACATGTAAATGTCTTGGAATGGACTAGTCAAAGCCCATACCTCAATCCAATTGAGAATCTGTGGTATGACTTAAAGATTGCAGTACACCAGCGGAACCCATCCAACTTGAAGGAGCTGGAACAGTTTTGCCTTGAAGAATGGGCAAAAATCCCAGTGGCTAGATGTGCCAAGCTAATAGACATACCCCAAGGGACTTGTGTAACGGATGTGAAATGGCTAGCTAGTTAGCGGGTACGCGCTAGTAGCGTTTCAATCAGTTACGTTACTTGCTCTGAAACCTATATGTAGTGTTGCCCCTTGCTCTGCAAGGACCGCGGCTTTTGTGGAGCGATGGGTAACGACGCTCCGTGGGTGTCAGTTGTTGATGTGTGCAGAGGGTCCCTGGTTCGCGCCCGTGTCGGGGCGAGGGGACGGTTTAAAGTTATACTGTTACACTTGCAGCTGTAATTGCTTGCAGCAAAGGTAATGGCCTCTTTCTGGAAGAATCTCTCCATCTGCTCCGAAGTAACTTATCAAATATGAAACAGCACATTTCTGCTATTCTTTTTTTTTACCTCTTTTTCTACCCAATTTTGTGGTATCCAATTGGCACAGTGGTTTGCGAAAGTACATTTACATTACTTTTAAGTCATTTAGCATACGCTCTTATCCAGAGCGACTTACAAACTGGAAAGTTCATACATATTCATCCTGGTCCTCCCGTGGGAATTGAACCCTGGTCCCCCCGTGGGAATTGAACCCACAACCCTGGTGTTGCAAGCACCATGCTCTACCAACTGAGCCACACGGTACCACGTATTCACCCCCTTAGCATTTTTCCTATTTTGTTGCCTTACAACCTGGAATTAAAATAGATTTTTTTGCCTTTCTTTTCCCTGCCTTTCTGCTGAAAACAGTTGACCTCACCTCCATTAGAAAGGCAGGGAGTAATTAGTTCTGAATTTTACAGTGTTACTGGCTGATTTTGAGAAAGAAGTGATATGATGTATACGAGCGCTGTAGGTGTTGGGACTGGACGTATCTGTGCTTGCACTTTAGTGAGGGTCAGTGCCTCTGGAGGTTATTATTACATAACACAGGCCATCTCCATGACTCTCCCTCCAGATACAATGATATACTGCTCTGCCTCTGTCTTTCTCACTAACAGTCATCCCAGACACTGTATCACTTCTTTCAGTGGATGCATCATGTTCATATCACATTCTTTCGGATTTGTTTCCCCTCCTTGGACCTCAACGACAAGAAATGCTTCCATTGGGGAAAGTTTTGAAAAACTGAAATGTGCTATTATGTGAACAATGCTCCAAAGACTTAAAGTAGCACTCCAGTCTCATTCTCACCTCATTGAACACCTGATTTACTTAACAAAAGGCACATCTCAATAGGTGGTCTAGGTAAGTCTGACATGGCACAAGTGGCACAAGTTCTCTATTGCTCTTCAATTGTTCCTCGAGCAAGGGGAAGGTCAATGGACTTCCCATCAAACCAACTCCTTGAATGCCCTCCTCCATGTAGTTTGCAATTGTGTCTAAAAAACACTATTTTAATCAAAACATATTTGTTCACCCTTTAGTGTGTGTACTTTACTGTCTTTATACTTGGGAAAAGTTAAAAAATCACTGGAGGACATCTTTAAGTAAATAGGAAATAAGGACCTTGAAAATCCTTATGAAAATCAAATTTTTTGCAAAGGGTGCAGAATACTATGCAGAGATGTGTCTAGCGGGAGATGTGAGGGACGTCTAAATGGAGTGCAAGGCCCTCAGGGTCCTCCTCATTACCTGCTAAAGTGGAGGTGAAAGCACTTTTGAGATGAGTCAGAGTGGAAGGCTTAATTGCTGTACAGAGCTAGGTGAGCCCTGACTGAAGCCAAATATGGGTAGAACACATGGATATACACAGAGTGTACAAAACATTAGGTACACCTGCTCTTACCATGACAGACTAACCAGGTGAAAGTTATGCTCCCTTATTGATGTAACTTGTGAAATCCACTTCCGTCAGTGGAGACGAAGGGGAGGAGACGGGTTAAAGAATGATTTTTAAGCCTTGAGACAATTGAGGCATGGATTGTGTATATGTGCCATTCAGATGGTGAACGGGCACGACAAAATATTGAAGTGCCTTAGAACAGGGTATGGTAGTAGGTACCAGGCGCACCAGTTTGTGTCAAGAACTGCAATGCTGCTGTGTTTTACATGTTCAACGGTTTCCTGTGGGTATCAAGAATGGTCTACCACCCAATGGACTTCCAGCCAACTGTTGGATAAGCCTGTCAACTGACTGGGTTTCTTGATGTTTATAGTATTCTCTCTGGTATGCAATCTGGTTTCCGCTCAGGTTATGGGTGTGTAACCGCAACCTTAAAGGTCCTAAATAATGTCACCATTGCCCTTGATTCTAAGCAACGTTGTGCTGCTATTTTTATTGACTTGGCCAAAGCTTTTGATAGGTAGACCATTCCATTCTTGTGGGCCGGCTAAGGACTATTGGTGTCTCTGAGGGGTCTTTGGCCTGGTTTGCTAACTACCTCTCTCAAAGAGTGCAGTGTATAAAGTCAGATCGGCAGTTAAGGGTGCTCTCGAGCGGCTAGATGTTCTTTACCATTCGGCCATCAGATTTGCCACCAATGCTTCTTATAGGACACTCTATACTCTGTAAACGGGTCATCTCTGTATACCCATCGCAAGACCCACTGGTTGATGCATATTTATAAAACCCTCTTAGGCCTCACTCCCCCCTATCCGAGGTATCTACTGCAGCCCTCATCCTCCACATACAACACCCGTTTCGCCAGTGACATTGTGCAAAAGTTGCAACAAGCAGAAACATTCCTGGGTTGGTTGTCTTTTCAGTTGGCTGCAGCTAGCGACTGGAACGAGCTGCAACAAACACTCAAACTGGACCGTTTTATTTCCATCTCTTCATTCGGAGACTCAATCATGGACACTCTTACTGACAGTTGTGGCTGCTTCCCGTGATGTATTGTTATCTCTACCTTCTTTCCCTTTGTGCTGTTGTCTGTGCCCAATAATATTTGCACCATGTTGTCCTGGTGCCATGTGTTGCTACCATGCTGTGTTGTCATGTGTTGCTGCCATAGTATGTTGTCTTGGGTCTTTCTTGATGTAGTGTCTCTCGTCGTGATGTGTTCTGTCCTATATTTCTCTTTTATATTTTTAATCGCAGCTCCTGTTCCCACAGGCCTTTTGGTATGCCGTCATTGTAAAGAATTTGCTCTTAACGGACTTGCCTAGTTAAATAAAAACGTAACATGTGCGGGAGGCACAGGAGTCAACATGGGCCATGACACAACAAATTGAGGCTGTTGAGGGCAAAACTCAATATTAGAAAGGTGCTCCTAATGTTTTGTAGTGTATAGCCACTGTTGGCTGAATGGAAAATGACGTGCATTTAAAAAGACATGTGGTTGTATACTTTCACAGCCATGTAAATCAATAATGGTCTAAAACTGACACGTACTTTATCTACAGACATACCATCATCCTGCTCAGTGCACTCTGTGGACTGTTGTGTTCGTTCCCTCGAAAATCTGGACAGCCTACAGCTGTGGGCCATATCACATTAGCCCTGGCACTTTCTCAGTGTTGATGGAATAAGTGCCGGGATCTGTTACCCTGACCAAATCCCCATTACGCACTCAAAAGCACAAAAATGATTTCAGCGGAGAGCAATACGTACATCTTGCTGTGTAACTATGCAGGTGTTACACAGTATAACAGTATAACTTTAAACCGTCCCCTCGCCCCGACACGGGCGCGAACCAGGGACCCTCTGCACACATCAACAACGACACCCACGAAGCGTCGTTACCCATTGCTCCACAAAAGCAGCGGCCCTTGCAAAGCAAGGGGGCAACACTACTTAAGTCTCAGAGCAAGTGACGTAACTGATTGAAATGCTACTAGCGCGCACCCGCTAACTAGCTAACCATTTCACATCCGTTACACTCACCCCCCTTTCAACCTCCTCCTTTTCCGCAGCAACCAGTGATCCGGGTCAACAGCATCAATGTAACAGTATAACTTTAAACCGTCCCCTCGCCCCGACACGGGGACCCTCTGCACACATCAACGGTCTCCCACTAAGCATCGTTACCCATCGCTCCACGAAGGCCACGGCCCTTGCAAAGCAAGGGGCAACACTACTTAAGTCTCAGAGCAAGTGACGTAACTGATTGAGATGCTACTAGCGCGCACCCGCTAACTAGCTAGCCATTTCACATCCGTTACACAGGTAGTATTGAGATTCGCAAACCATCTATTAGCCTTTAACTGTAGTAATTAACCACATCTGCCGTTTTCATTATTCAACGAGCTGTCATCTGCAGCGGTACATGGGCACCAGCACTGCCCAAATGCATCATCCTTCAGCTCCAAGGTAGGCAACCGCTCCACTGAAACACAGGCAAGCAGTCCTTTTGAAGTCAGCTACTTTCATGAGCCATGTTGATCGTGACAAGTATACTGCCAACAGGTGCAACCGCATAGAGCCCGACTAGCTTGTACATTACCTTCAGTAACAAAATACTCACTTAACAAGATACTAACAGTAGGCGGCAAACACTGGAAAGGTCTTCAAATTGGTGGCAAGATGTGGAACTGTTCTTGCCCACTGGGGCAGTTCAACAGGCAGCATGCAGTCAAAATGTACTGTGTAAAATGCATACACATTCGCCTTAATTTTAAACCGCATTATTTAACTTCTTGGGCAACGCGACCAAATTCGCATAGAAATGTGAGTTAGAGGCACTCATCGAAAGCAAGTCTATGGGGTAGATCTGTTCCATGCATCTATTCAGGTTGAGTCTTTGTACACCAGTGTCCGACAGTATTACAGCGGTTTAGGTGGTACAAACAGTATCTACACAACTGTCACAAAAATAAGCTAGTTGAATTTTCCCCTGAAAGCTTCTGGGCGGTCAACTGCTACTTATCAGGACACTAAATTTGACCAAACCACATGTAGCAAATAAGGTTATGTTTTTGTTAAACAAATTCACGCACTGACCTTGATACAAAAACGTATCTTGCTGGGCCCAGTTATTCCTCACATCACCTCAGATTAAAGTTTGAGACAGTCCCTATGCATATCATAAGAAACGAGAAAGGAGTTTTCACTTGTTTTATTATTAAACTCCGCAGTGCAGTACTCATACCACCAGACAGAGCTAGAGGACATGGCATTTAGACGGTCTCTTCCTTGGCAATGCGGTCCTTCTTGAGTGGTCCCTGTAGACAGAAAGGACAAGTGGTCAGTGACAATGCACATAGAGTTTAATAAGCAACCTCTACGCCATCTGTGGCTCCAGGGGTGATGTTCCCAGAGAGTGAACAGGGAACAGCAAAAAAATGATGCCGCTCCCCTGCCTCACTGAAGTTTGATCTAGCACCTGAATGGAACCCAAATTCATACCAAGAGTGAACCAGGTTACGATAAGTGCAATATGGGCATAGGGGAATGAGCTGCAATGCCGGTTGTATGTGAACTAGGGTGGGTCCACTACATTGATCTAGGGGACTTGTGAAACAGTGAAGAGACAAGTAAATGTCATGGAAATGGAACACACCATGAACGCCTTCTTTTCCTCCAATGTTTGGAAGCGGCCGTGGCCAAACTTGGAGGTGGTGTCGATGAACTTGAGGTCGATCTTCTCCGTGGCACGACGGCTTGACTGCACCAACAGAGACTGAAAACAGAAGTATAATTATTTATTTTTTTAAAGATTAGTGATGCATTCCTTTAACGGGCCATACAGGACAACAATATTTTGCGCCTTGTCCATCTGGTATGAAACAAATGTCCTGGAGTCAGTATACATCAGAACTCTACATGCAATGACAGCACATGGCCATTCGTTCAGTCGGCCCAGGGAAGGAACCACCCATATTTAATATGTACCTATTCAGTTTATCCAACTTATAAGTACCTAAATCCCAACTGACAATGCATTGGAATAAGCATGTATAAGATGGAATTGCCTCTTTCCTCACCTTGCGCAGGGTTAGCACCCTCTTCTTGACTCCAATCGTGCAGCCCTTCAGCATGACAAAGTCATTGGTCACCTCTCCGTAGTGGACGAAGCCACCCAAAGGGGTGATGCTCTTGTTGGACAGATCGTACTCAGTGGCAGCGTTGTTCTTCACCAGCTTGCCGTCCTTGGTGTGGTAGCCCTGGCCGATCTTGTAGATCTTCTTGTTGATCTCTGTGCGGTGGTGGTAACCCTTCTGACCAGCGCGGGCCACAGAGAAGGCCACACGGGAGGGATGCCAGGCACCGATACAGGCCACCTTACGCAGACCACGATGGGTCTTACGGGGGAGCTTCTTTGTGTGCCAACGGCTGGTGACGCCTAAAGGGGAAATTCCAATGTTTAGTACCTGAGGACTTGGCATGAATAACTGAAGCTTGGTTAACTACATGGTCATTAGTGGGTTGTGGTCTCAGAAGAAAAACAGCATGGAATGTATCCTCATGCGTGTCGGACGCCATGCCTGACGCAGTGTTCTGTGGTCTCATCACAGACGCAAAGCCCTTAAGACATACCTTTGTATCCGTGACCCTTTGTGACACCGATGACATCGATCATCTCATCCTGGGTGAAGACGTTGGTGATGGGGATAGACTGCTCCAGCTTCTCACGGGCCCAGTCCACCTTGTCAGAGATGGAGCCTCCATTGAGCTGCACCTCCATCAAATGGGACTTCTTTTGCTTCAGGGGCAGCAGCCTCATCTGGAGGGGGAGGAGAGAGGCAGGTGAGCCTGCTAGTCCTGGAACAAGGACCAGTATAGCTAGTATAAACACTATGTATTCAACCCAAAATTGGGTTAAAATGTGACACTAGGGACATTGTCTCAGAAGGAAGGCAGCATGGAATGTATCCTCATGCGTGTCGGACGTCATGCCTGACGCAGTGTTCCGTGGTCTCATCACAGACAAAGGGAGATCTGATTCATTAAAACTATGGGGCATTGCAGGGAGCGTATTCTATCCTGCTCAGACTCACCTGCGTGTGGGCGATGATGCGGACGACCTGGCAGTACTTCTTCATGGAGGCGAAGTCCTTCTCCAGCTGCTTCTTGCCCTCGTCATCCTGCCACTTCTTACAGTACTTTGTGAAGGCCTTCTTCTTGGACTTGTACCTGAGATCATGCAGCGTGACCGGAGGGTAGGGAAGAGGCAAACGGGTTGGCACAGGTCCTTCATAACCCCAGGGGGCCAGCGGAAGAACACTGCACTCAGCTGCTCACCCAGCCTTCACAGGGGCGAAGGGGGCAGTTACAGCTTCAAAAGGGGTTTCGGCTCATGGCGCGGTTTCTAAGAAGCACTTTCCACCGGCCAGAGGAGCCCGGAGCTCATCAGGCCACGAGGTACCTGAGCGGAGCTGCCACCAGGGGGGGCACCGGATGTTAAGACTCGCTCAGTAAAACACGACATGTTTTATACGTCGAGCAACAGCATGCTTCAAAGCTTTAAATGTAAATGTAAAGCTCCTATCTAAACGTTATACACCACATTCAACCAATAGTCAAAATGTTTGTGTAAATGTCTATTACTTTTTCATGTGTATATTGACTCACCAGTTCCTGTAGAAACGACGCTTGCACTCATCACTGATGTGCTCAGCGAAGATGGTCTTGAAGGAACGCAGGCCACGGGGGGTCTCGACATAGCCCACAACACCCACCACAACCATGGGAGGTGTCTCAACAATGGTCACAGCCTCAACCACTTCCTTCTTGTTCACCTCTGTAGCAAAATAGTAGTCAGGTATAAAGGTTTGTAATACAGGAGTTCCACAGTAGACTTAAATAGCAAAATGTCAAAGCTCATTGACTGCGCTCAGTGCTCGACATTCATCAAGGGTTAGACCCAATATGTCCGCCCGTCGAGGGGATCATCATAGGCATTAACAAATAAGACAAACTACAGTACTGTAAGACCGAAGCTAATATGGCTTGGTTATATATTCACCCAGTAAATTAAACAAAACAGCATGAAGCCAAATACTCACTTGAGCCAGGTCTGTCGACTTCACGCACGATGTGAGTCATGCCAGCCTTGTAGCCAAGGAAGGCAGTCAAGTGGACTGGCTTGCTGGGGTCATCCTTGGGGAAACTCTTCACCTTACCACGGTGACGTCTGCTCCTCTTACGGGGCAGGAAGCCCAAGGATCCGTGGCGGGGAGCCGAAAATTTACGGTGGGACTGTGAAGACAACGCAATTCAGCACATTGTCCATGAGGCATACAAAACGATATGAACGCACGCGAGTCAGTTTGTCAGAACTCGACGTTGAACAGGAACAGCACGAGGCCAACCATTCTGTCCGCCCGGCGAGGCAATCGTCACCCCTATCCAATGATTTGTACCTATTGGATATTTAATCAATAACCTGAGTAGCAACCTCACTAAATAAATCCCAACTGACGATGTAAACAGCGTCTTGGAATAAACATGTGTAACGTCAGTCGTTAGCGGTTCGGAGGACCTCGACTAGTTACTGTTGGGCGGGCTAATGGGTGTCAGGCCTCATAAGGTGAAAAGTAGAAACTTAACTAGCACGTTGTCAGTTTTAAACAAGTTTGTGAACAAAAGTTACAATTTTTATTTAAAAATGTATTTGAGCAACGAAGCATGCTAGGCCTCAGTGTATCAGCCATTTTAAACTACCAGTATGCCAACGATTACTGCATACATTCATTCTGTAACAATCTAAGACCATGTTATTATGGTAAGGTCTAGCATCGTACAACTGTATCTTAACTATTGACTTAGAGGGGGAACATATAAGGATTGCGAAGATACAAAACGGATTGAAACCGCAAGTCTCAAATAAGAAAGACGAACTCACCATTTCGTCTCAGAGCCGATTGAAAAAGAGGCCTATGTAAGGGGATGTCTGATATTTATACAAGGACGTGGCCCGTCACGTGATTAACGTCGCCAACAAGCATCATGGCTCCGCCTTCTTGCTGTATAAACGCTTGCTCAAAATCTAGAATTCTAGTGTAACAGAAATGCATCAGGTAATAGATAAGGCAAAAGCTCTTGTGATTGGTGCAACACCTTTTTTATTTTACAACTGTCCATCTCAACTTGTTCTCAAGTAGCCTACCTGGTTAAATAAAGGTGAAATAATATATCTATTTTTTTTTTTAAATGTCTTTGAATCCAATTAGGCATTCTGTTAGATGATCTGTATCCCTCTGACTGAATAAAAAAAGAGTAAAACCAGTCACAGCATATACAACATTCTATACAGCCATGTAATGTACACAAGAAATAATAAACACACAAATTTAAGATCAAGGCAACAACTCAGTTCAGTCCAGTAGCCTAGTTAGTAGAACTCCAGATCTTTCTGAAATGCTGAAAAGAAATCTAATGAACATTCTTCAAAAAACTATATTGACTCAGCCCAGTTCTGAAATGGATCTACAGAACACCTGCATACATTTTATTTATTTTTTACATGGTTGAATGTATGTCAACCCCTTTTAGATTGCATAGTCAATTTGTCAGCTGTTTTGTCTGAAGTATTTCATTTGATTGAATAACATGTACCAAATTAACTCATAAAACCCAGTTCTCATCCTAGGACAATGAGCCATGGTAACCCACCTACATAAGTATTGTGTTTATTCCCATCACAAAAATGGACATTGAATAGTAGGCTACCATTGGTCAGATGATAAATCATAATGAGAGAATGCTACATTAAGAATATCTATTCATCCCAGCTCAGCCATGCATTTGGTCTGGGCTAGTAGTTGAAGGGAAGGTCTTGATTGAATGGATTAGGTTGCATGCAGTTTTTTTAGGGTTGTTGTTAGAAGTGTTCTCCCAGGTATGAACAGCAGGGGGCTGTACTAGCAAAGATGAACACCTTTTAGCGTGCAAGGAAAAGCATGCTAAAGTCTGAATAAGCCTTAGGTCACAGGGCTGTTCCCCCACAGTTCTGAATTTAACTAATGGACACATTCATGGATACACATATGACAGTGTTCACAGTTGTAGGAGTAGCCTCCCTGTGGGCCAATAGAAAGGGCTAGAAAACAGACAAAAAAAGCCCATTCCTCATGTCTTTGCCTTTGTCTGAATTGAGAGACAGAGACTCCTCCAGGGTGATTTGAAGCTCAGGTTTCTAGGTGCAAAGTCTTAACCAGGAGCAGTCTTGCACAGCTTGCAGTGCATTGGCAGCTGCTAATAGTCTCTTCCCATTCTGCCCCAGAAGAAGGCAGCAAACCCTGCTTCTCCACACACACAGCCCCTCAGCAGGCCTGTTGCTCCCGGTCAAGGTTCATCTTCTGGAAGAAGATCTTCCCAAACTCATAGGTGCTGATCATGACAGCACAGGCTGGGGCCACTTTGATCACCCTGGGTAGGAAACCTGAGGGGGATAAAGAGACACAATTTACCTGATTTAGTCCTCCATTCAGACTGCTTACTATACCAGCGCTGCAGGCATTGCAAATATATAATTTTTATATATCCTTTTGGACTTACCTGCAAAGAGCCCCCTGTATCCCGATTCAGCCCAAATTCCCCTCATGATATGCCATGTGGATGTGGGATTCTTCACAGGGACTAGGAGGAAGGGGAGAAAGACAGATTTAGTGGGCAATCCTACATTCTATCAGAGAGGATAAAATACGATTTCAGACGAGAATGGCCATATGGGTACATAAGACCCCTGTAAATACACACCTCCCAGTGTCTCCATCTCTCCCAGTTGGATCTGTCTTCGCGTCTTCACCACGTCAAAAGGTAGGGTCATGATGGCAGCCACCTGGGACAGAAGACAATAGACACACTCTCTAAGCAATACCCAGTGAAATCAACAGCAATACCCAGTGAAATCAACATAACTTACCCCCTGATCTATCAATTATCAACAGTCAATCATCAACAGTCTAATGGTTGTCACAATCACACAGCAATTCTCTATTTTTTTCTGGTGTCAACTCAACCCTTATAATAACTCATGAGAGGACTGTAGAACTGCCAAGATTTGACAGGGAATTTCCTGTTTTACTACAGATCTAGGCTAATTAAGTGTGTCTACTTCTCTCACATATGAGAGAATCTCTCTAAACAAACATAGGCCTGTTTTCAGCAGGGAGAGGCCTTTGGTTTTATTTATCATGGCCTCTTTCTGTCATAAATACAAATAACATCTGTGTTACAACTGGCTTTCCTTTCCTGGTGAGAGATAGCACACTGAAATCTTATCCATATTTGTCAATGATCTACCTATAATAAAACACACCTCTGCCTCACAGTAAACTGAAAAGAATAGGAGCGGAAAAAAAGAGTTTGACTATTTAACTGTATACACCTTGCAATGTACAAACCATCCATCATCTTCTTCATGAAATCCAATAGAAGACATCTGCTTTACATTCTAAATTCCCAGTAGATGTATTAATGAGATACCCACAGCTCCAGAGATGGCCCCTGCTGTGAAGCTGATGGAGAAGGTGGCCTGAGACACATCGTATTGATCACACAGCTGGGCCTTCACCAGCTCATAGTTGAACCAGTACAGGGCTGCACACACAGAAAAACAGTCAGGTTGAAAAGTCACTGAGAAACTTTATCACAACAAAGATATTATTTATTATTCACCCACACAGGCGGTCTTCATTATGTAACCCCCAACTACTATCAACCAGTCCAACTAAGCCCTAGCAGTGACAGATAGATGGTTAGTGACATAACGTCTCACCTGAGAAGGGGACGTCTCGTAGGACGGTGGGTCCCCAGCCCCTCCACAGGGACAGCCAGCCATCCTGGGCAACACTAGAGCGGATACACACCCTCAGCTCGCTGTAGGTCAGCTTCTGGGACTGCATCTTGGTACGCACCAGCTCTAATGGGCTGATCACACTCACTGCTCCCACTGGAGAACACAGACACGGGAGAGTCAACGGAAGAGGGGCAGCAACAAACACAATATGTTACAGAAGGGAACAATGTAATAATGGCATTATTATAAATCTACATTCTTAGTGTGGTGTGTGACAACTGAACTGTATCATAATCAAGACTTAATCAGCTCCCAGACATTGTGACCCCCCATCCCATGTAGTCCACTTACGTCTAGCGAGACCCCCTGCCACCAGGGGGATGTAGTTGCCTTGGAACCCCATGCCGTAGCGCAGTAAGTCTCTGAGCTGGTCATAGCAGGTGAAGTAGATGACCGTGGCAGGCACCGCCATCACCCTGTACACAAACAGCAAGAGACTGTCAATCTCAAAGCTCTGCAAGCTGTTACTTGATTAGGTGCAAAACACACTGAAATTGAAACCATAAAGTCATAGTTCTGAGTTTCTCTTTTATACAATCAAGGACTGATTGCTCTTGTTACCGTTCTTTATTACAAATACATGTACTTGAACTACCCCAGTGACTCACAGTGTGGGAGGCAGCCCGCTCCACAGAGACCTGACCCCCTCGTTGCGCGTGATCTTCACAAAAGCATCCTGAGAAAAACAAACACCACACCGTGTTTGTCCTTGGGAACTGTGGAGTTCCAAAAAATTACAAACATTTGGGACTTCAAAAGACAAGTCGTTCCCCATCCAGTGCTTTAACTATGTCAAGCCAGGTGATGTTGTGCTGTGTTGGTGGGAGCGAATAAGAGGGTTCTGAGTCTCTTACCAGGGTGCCACTGAAGTGGGTTGGTGTTTTGTACCAGCTGGTGCAGCTGGCCCCATACTGACACACATAGATGTGATCCATCAGGCCATTACAATACAGGAAGCACTTCCCTGAGACAAAACACAAGAACAGGGTCACCATAACATAACCATACTGGTTAATACGTTACTCTATGAGACATGAAGCTCTACTTCTATCTAGACTATAAATACGTAAATGTGAACATACTGAGAGTAATGCCAAACGTTGGCGTCTCTGTAGGGCACGCATTAATGTGTAATTACAGTATGTCCGTTTGATGCATCTATAGCTTCTAGTTCTATGTCAAATTAATGGATATTCAATAGTTCTATAAAATAATGACATTAGTAAAAAAATATATACTTTAACAGTTTGTTTTTCAGTCAATAGTTTAACTTATATTGATGTGAGGGTGTCCATGACAGAGGTTAGATAAGCTATTAATAACAGAGGTAAACCGGTCAGACAGACACTGGGGACGATAACCTCAAGGATGCTCTAGCCAAGGCCTGCTCTGGACTACTAGTGTTTGCCTTATTTTAGGTATTGGCAAATGGTCAATCCAAGGCAAAGGATTTTAGGAGAAAATCTATAAACAAACGAGCTTCTCTAGTAATAGAAAATTACATAGTAAAATGGGTGTTATACAGTATAACCTATGAACTACTTGTTTGTTTCTTTGAGATTCATAAACACAAGTACCACAAGGCACAATTTGATACCCGGTAGCTATGAATCATGTTGAATTCTTTCAAGTACCAGAAAGCACTCATTGTTACCACATCATTTTGTTGCGAAGTTCAATATGCTAATAATAACTAGCTGGGCTAATTGTCCTTAGTTTTCTTTATAAAATGTTCAGAGTGAGTCATGGTGTAGCTGAGTGGAGAGAGATAGAGAGAGAGCGCCAAGGCTATAGCCCATATAATCATTCAGCTGAGAGTATGAGGGTGCACTGAGGAAGAGTATGAGGGTGCACTGAAGAAGAGTATGAGGTTACATATAAAGACAGAGGGTACATACACTGCTCAAAAAAATAAAGGGAACACTTAAACAACACAATGTAACTCCAAGTCAATCACACTTCTGTGAAATAAAACTGTCCACTTAGGAAGCAACACTGATTGACAATACATTTCACATGCTGTTGTGCAAATGGGATAGACAAAAGGTGGAAATTATAGGAAATTAGCAAGACACCCCCAATAAAGGAGTGATTCTGCAGGTGGTGACCACAGACCACTTCTCAGTTCCTATGCTTCCTGGCTGATGTTTTGGTCTCTTGAATGCTGGCGGTGCTCTCACTCTAGTGGTAGCATGAGACGGAGTCTACAACCCACACAAGTGGCTCAGGTAGTGCAGCTCATCCAGGATGGCACATCAATGCGAGCTGTGGCAAGAAGGTTTGCTGTGTCTGTCAGCGTAGTGTCCAGAGCATGGAGGCGCTAACAGGAGACAGGCCAGTACATCAGGAGACGTGGAGGAGGCCGTAGGAGGGCAACAACCCAGCAGCAGGACCGCTACCTCTGCCTTTATGCAAGGAGGAGCACTGCCAGAGCCCTGCAAAATGACCTCCAGCAGGCCACAAATGTGCATGTGTCTGCTCAAACGGTCAGAAACAGACTCCATGAGGGTGGTATGAGGGCCCGACGTCCACAGGTGGGGGTAGTGCTTACAGCCCAACACCGTGCAGGACGTTTGGCATTTGCCAGAGAACACCAAGATTGGCAAATTCGCCACTGGCGCCCTGTGCTCTTCACAGATGAAAGCAGGTTCACACTGAGCACATGTGACAGAGTCTGGAGACGCCGTGGAGAACGTTCTGCTGCCTGCAACATCCTCCAGCATGACCGGTTTGGCGGTGGGTCAGTCATGGTGTGGGGTGGCATTTCTTTGTGGGGCCGCACAGCCCTCCATGTGCTCGCCAGAGGTAGCCTGACTGCCATTAGGTACCGAGATGAGATCCTCAGACCCCTTGTGAGACCATATGCTGACACATGCACATTTGTGGCCTGCTGGAGGTCATTTTGCAGGGCTCTGGCAGTGCTCCTCCTTGCACAAAGGCGGAGGTAGCGGTCCTGCTGCTGGGTTGTTGCCCTCCTACGGCCTCCTCCACGTCTCCTGATGTACTGACCTGTCTCCTGGTAGCGCCGCCATGCTCTGGAAACTACGCTGACAGACACAGCAAACCTTCTTGCCACAGCTTGCATTGATGTGCCATCCTGGATGAGCTGCACTACCTGAGCCACTTGTGTGGGTTGTAGACTCCGTCTCATGCTACCACTAGAGTGAGAGCACCGCCAGCATTCAAAAGAGACCAAAACATCAGCCATGAAGCATAGGAACTGAGAAGTGGTCTGTGGTCACCACCTGCAGAATCACTCCTTTATTGGGGGTGTCTTGCTAATTGCCTATAATTTCCCCCTTTTGTCTATTCCATTTGCACAACAGCATGTGAAATGTATTGTCAATCAGTGTTGCTTCCTAAGTGGACAGTTTTATTTCACAGAAGTGTGATTGACTTGGAGTTACATTGTGTTGTTTAAGTGTTCCCTTTATTTTTTTGAGCAGTGTATAAATGCCAAAGACTTCAAAATCAATTTGCTCAGACTATGGTTAAAGTGCATTTGTTTTGTTTTCCCAGGAAACCCAGTTTGTTAGGTCATATTGGCAGAGCAGTGCCAGATAGGCACATGTAGTCAGTCAGACTGGGCAAAGTCTGGGCATGCAGCAAGCGGCGCCGGAGAGTTATACTCACATTTGGCGGGGCGGATTACACCACTCCATGAAGCAGAGTCAGCAGCTAAAGCTATGAAACAAAGCAAAGAGAGAGAGAGAGACAATGAAAGAGGACAAGACACACAAAATAAGCATTTGAGCAGAGAAAAGCTAAAGCACGTCTCACATTCCACTAAATGTAGCCTGACATGGCTGCCGAAGGTCAACATTGCCGACATAAGGACTTCTAAACCCCCTTTACCTCAACCCCTATTCTATTATTTAGGCTTAGGGAGCAGATGGGCAAGAGGCTGAATGTAGTCTCTCACAGTGAAAGCAATGACAGTGCAGTTGAGGGTTTTTTTACATTTCATTTATAAATGTTTTATTTAACTAGGCAAGTCAGTTAAGAACAAATTCTTATTTACAATGACGGCCTAGGAACAGTGGCTTGTTCAGGGGCAGAACAGATTTGTACCACGTAAGCTCGGGGGTTCGATCTAGCAACCTTTCGGTTACTGGCCCAATGCGCTAACCACTAGGCTACCTGGCTCCCCAGTTTTCAGGGGTGGGGAGTGGGGACATAAACATCTAATACATAGGCTATCCCCGCAATGGTAAGAAGCAATAAGCAGACTCATCGTATAAGCAGTGAATATTATCTGTTAGTGTTCTACCTTGATAGAATGGTGTTTGCTGGGCCTGCAGCCTTATCTTCACCACGTCCAGTGGTGTGACTGTGAAAGAGACAGATTCAATTATACTGATCTATTTACACCCATCATGAGCCTCGTCAATGAGGAACATGTGCATACACGAGTGTGAGCGTGTGTTTGTGTGTGGTGCAGTGTGTGTATGGATCTGGGAAAATGGAATAGTGTTCTACAAGAACGGTGTCTTCTCTGAAAGAAATCTGTGGGGGGGAGGGGGTGTTCCTACACACAAGGCTTGGACACTTATTTTGCAGGCTTTGGAGTCTGGTCAGACCTCAACCTGTACAACCAGACTGGAGCTCAGATGAACACAGACTGACACACAAACTGAACCAGTGACAGCCTCTGATGCAGTTGTGGCAGACTCCTGTGTTGTCGTGGAGGCTTCGGTCACCCATGATTGAACATTTCATCCTAGTTCTACAGTTGCCATGGTACCTAGTGGCAGGCTAGGCAGAGAGCTCATGTAAATTCTGTATATATTTAATAACATTTAATCGTTTTATACAAATACTTTTTACAAACATTTTATTTTTCAACAGCTAAGAGTGCAGATCAAGTCTTGATATCATGAATCGTAATCCTGCCCGTAACCTGATGAAAATCAGCGTGGTCAACAAGCTAGCTAATTCTGTAGAGACAGTATCTAATATATCTTTGTTACAATTAACAGTTACAGCTGATTTCAGTACTGTATATCAATTCACTCTCCTTAAATAGTTGTTATCTGATTTATTTGCTTCAGTCTCTGAATTGTTTCATCTCACTTTTCACCACCTGCTCCTGATATCAGGGCATAAAATCTATAATCTGTCTCCTGAATTTGCTTGGTGCACATGCGCACTAGGTCCGAGCTCATTTGGCTAAACTAGCTGGCTACTGAACTATGCTAGTTTTTGTCCTCATTGCCAAACTTCAGAAATACTGCACCCTCAACTTCAAAACTCCTTTGCTACAATAGTTATAATTTGCTGGAAAGTACATTAAAAATAAAAATAAATTGTTGAACAGTCATGACTGGTTTGTGAAATCTGTCGTAAGACGGTGGAGAAGGATATCATTGCTACTTAAAACGGACCCAACATCAGTTTTCAGATTCATCGGCGTCATTGGCGTAGGGTTACCTGGACGTTTCTGACTGGTCTTGGAACTGTGACACAGCCAGATATGTACACAGTCTTGTACCTTTACTTACACTGACTATCGTTGATTAAATCGGACTTCTCTGGTATTATTTAGTGTTGTTTACACTGTTCAAAATTGTCAGGAAAATTCTATTTATAATAATAACCCTCCTATTTATGGATCCCCTTATTGTTATCATTACTA
Organism: Salvelinus fontinalis; assembly: GCF_029448725.1. Taxonomy (NCBI): domain Eukaryota; kingdom Metazoa; phylum Chordata; class Actinopteri; order Salmoniformes; family Salmonidae; genus Salvelinus; species Salvelinus fontinalis. Next base: position 72,274,009 of record NC_074666.1, on the reverse strand, counting down.
TTATTATGATCATCAATATAATAAGTAATGACATAATTAGTAGGCTTAGAATAGCAGCCTTGTATAACCACCTTCGAGCTGTAGGCCTAAGACCACATCCTGTGTACTGTAACTTTCTTAGGCCTATATTTCAATAGTTATATAGGCTACTGCATCAATCAATCATTAATTTGTTCGTGCCATCACACAGCATACAAGATATTCATGAAGGCCAGCATCCTGGAGTCGCCTCATTACTGTTGACATTTATACTGGTGTTTTACAGGCACTATTTAATGAAGCTGCCAGTTGAGGACTAGTTGTGCACCGGGGCCTCCTACTCCTCTTTCTATTCTGGTTAGAGACAGTTTGTTCTGTTCTGTGAACAGAGTAGAACACAGCATTGTATGAGATCTTCAGTTTCTTGGCAATTTCTAGCATGGAATAGCCTTCATTTCTCAGAACAAGAATAGACTGACAAGTTTCAGAAGAAAGGTCTTTGTTTCTGGACATTTTGAGCCTGTAATCAAACCCACAAATGTTGATGCTCCAGATACTAAACTAGTCTAAAGGCCAGTTTTATTGCTTCTTTAATCAGATCAACAGTTTTCATAATTGCAAAAGGGTTTTCTAATGATCAATTAGCCTTTTAAAATGATAAACTTGGATTAGCTAACACAAAGTGCCATTGGAACAGGAGTGATGGTTGCTGATAATGGGCCTCTGTACGCCTTCGTAGATATTCCATTTAAAAAATCTGCCGTTTCCAGCTACAATAGTCATTTACAACATTAATGTATACACTGTATTTCTGATCGATTTGGATGTTATTTTAAAATGGACAAAAAAAAAGGGGCTTTTCTTTCAAAAACAAGAGCATTTCTAAGTGACCCCAAACTTTTGAACGGTAGTGTGTGTGTGTGTGTATATATAAACTCAGCAAAAATAGAAACGTCCTCTCACTGTCAACTGCGTTTATTTTCAGCAAAACTAAACATGTGTAAATATTTGTATGAACATAAGACTCAACAACTGAGACAAACTGAACAAGTTCCACAGACATGTGACTAACAGAAATGAAAAAATGTGTCCCTGGACAAATGGGGGGGGGTCAAAATCAAAAATAACAGTCAGTATGTGGTGTGGCCACCAGCTGCATTATGAACTGCAGTGCATCTCCTCCTCATGGACTGTATCAGATTTGCCAAAACTTGCTGTGAGATGCTACCCCACTCTTCCTCCAAGGCACCTGCAAGTTCCCGGACATTTCTGGGGGGGGTGGAATGGCCCTAGCCCTCACCCTCCGATCCAACAGGTCCCAGACGTGCTCAATGGGATTGAGATCTGCGCTGGCCATAGCAGAACAGTGAAATTCCTGTCTTGCAGGAAATCACACACAGAACGAGCAGTATGGCTGGTGGCATTGTCATGCTGGAGGGTCATGCCAGGATGAGCCTGCAGGAAGGGTACCACATGAGGGAGGAGGATGTCTTCCCTGTAACGCACAGCGTTGAGATTGCCTGCAATGACAACAAGCTCAGTCCGATGATGCTGTGACACACCGCCCCCAGACCCTCCACCTCCAAATCGATCCCGCTCCAGAGTACAGGCCTCGGTGTAACGCACATTCCTTCGACAATAAACACGAATCCGACCATCACCCCTGGTGAGACAAAACCGCGACTCGTCAGTGAAGAGCACTTTTTGCCAGTCCTGTCTGGTCCAGCGACGGTAGCTTTGTGCCCATAGGCGACGTTGTTGCCGGTGAGGTCTGGTGAGGACCTGCCTTACAACAGGCCTACAAGCCCTCAGTCCAGCCGCTCTCAGCTTATTGCAGACAGTCTGAGCACTGATGGAGGGATTGTGCATTCCTGGTGTAACTCGGGCAGTTGTGGTTGCCATCCTGTACCTGTCCCACAGGTGTGATGTTCGGATGTAACGATCCTGTGCAGGTGTTGTTACACGTGGTCTGCCACTGCGAGGACAATCAGCTGCCCGTCCTGTCTCCCTGTAGCGATGTCTTAAGCTTCTCACAGTACAGACACTGCAATTTATTTCCCTGGCCACATCTGCAGTCCTCATGCCTCCTTGCAGCATGCCTAAGGCACGCACATGCAGATGAGCAGGGACCCTGGGCATCTTTCTTTTGGTATTTTTTAGAGTCAGTAGAAAGGCCTCTTTAGTGTCTTAAGTTTTCATAACTGTGACCTTAAATTGCCTACAGTCTATAAGCTGTTAGTGTCTTAACGACCGTTCCACGGTTGCATGTTCATTAATTGTTTATGGTTCATTAGAAAAGCATGGGAAACAGTGTTTAAACCTTTTAGAATGAAGATCTGTGAAGTTATTTGGATTTTTACAAATTATCTTTGAAAGACAGGGTCCTGAAAAAGGGACATTTCTTTTTTTTGCTGAGATACATATTTGAACTCAGTTTCACAATTGCTGACATTTAATCCAGTAAGAATTCCCTGTCTAAGGTCAGTTAGGATCATCACTTTATTTTAAGAATGTGAAATGTCAGAATAATAACAGAGAGAATGATTTATTTCAGCTTTTATTTCTTTCATCACATTCCCAGTGGGTCAGAAGTTTACATACACTCAATTAGTATTTGTTAGCATTGACTTTAAACTGTTTTACTTGGGTCACATGTTTCAGGTAGCCTTCCACAAGCTTCCCACAATACATTGGGTGAATTTTGGCCCATTTCTCCTGACAGAGCTGGTGTAACTGAGTCAGGTTTGTAGGCATCCTTGCTCACACGCGCTTTTTCAGTTCTGCCCACAAATGTTCTATGGTATTGAGGTCAGGGCTTTGTTATGGTGACTAAAATCCTTCGAGTTTGTTGTCCTGTTCTATTTTTGTTTTATCAGACCAGAGGACATTTCTCCAAAAAGTACAATCTTTGTCCCCATGTGCAGTTGCAAACCATAGTCTGGCTTTTTATGGCGGTTTTGGAGCAGTGGCTTCTTCCTTGCTGAGCGGACTTTCAGGTTATATCAATATAGGAGTCGTTTAACTGTGGATATAGATACTTTTGTACCCGTTTCCTCCAGCATCTTCACAAGGTCCTTTGCTGTTGTTCTGGGATTGATTTGCACTTAACGCACCAAAGTACGTTCATCTCTGGGAGACAGAATGCGTCTCCTTCCTAAGCAGTATGACTGCTGCGTGGTCCCATGGTGTTTATACTTGCGTTCTGTTGTTTGTACAAATGAACGTGGTACCTTCAGGCATTTGGAAATTGCTCCCAAGGATGAACCAGACTTGTGGAGGTAAACAATTTTTTTTCTGAGGTCTTGGCTGATTTCTTTTGATTTTCCCAATGTCAAGCAAAGAGGCACTGAGTTTGAAGGTAGGCCTTGAAATACATCCACAGGTACACCTCCAATTGACTCAAATGATGTCAATTAGTCTATTAGAAGCTTCTAAAGCAATGACATAATTTCTGGGAATTTTCCAAGCTGTTTAAAGGCACAGTCAACTTAGTGTATGTAAACTTCTGACCCACTTGAATTGCGATACAGTGAATTATAAGTGAAATAATCTGTCTGTAAACAATTGTTGGAAAAATTTGCTTGTTTCATGCACAAAGTAGATGTCCTAACCGACTTGCCAAAACCATAGTTTGTTAACAAGAAATTTGTGGAGTGGTTGAAAAACAAGTTTTAATGACTCCAACCTAAGTGTACGTAAACTTCCGACTTCAACTGTAGCAAGATCTCATCTATTTTTGCTAACTTCCTATACAAATTTATTGGAGTGAGAATTTCTTTCTTTCTGGATTTGTATACAGAGTATGTCCACATCCCCGACAGACCATTTTATTGGTAAACTCCACTGTAAATGTAAAAGTTGCATTTTTTTGTGATCCAATACGTAATAGTACGTAGTACACTTTTTAGAATTTGGTTTTAATCCAGAGAGGTTAGCAAAAGTATGTAGATCCTCTCTGAGGCTGTGGAGGGATTCTAATTGTGGTTTTAAAAGAAAACATGAAATCGTCAGCGTAAAAATGACACCTTTGTTTTTAAGCCAGGGATTTCTAATCCCTAAATATTATTGTTGGATCTAATTTTAACAGCTTACATTTCGATGGCAATAATAAATAGATATGAGTGGACAACCTTGTTTTACTCCTCTTGACATGGCTACAACTTTGAGATGTAGCCATTATTTACTATTTTACACCTAGGGTTACTATACATAACATAAACCCATTTTATAAGAGACTATCCAAAATTGAAATATTCTATGCATTTATATATAAACTCTAGTCATACTTTATCAAAAGCCTTTTCAAAATCAGCTATGGAAACCAGGCTTGGTTTCCCCGATATTTCATAGTATTCTATTGTTTCCAGTACTTGTCTTATATTATCTCCAATGTATCATCCATGTAAAAAACCTGTCTGATTAGGATGAATATCTGACAATACCTTTTCAATTCTATGCGCCAAGCATTTAGCTAAGAAAGTAATCAAGACGACTAGCTTGAATAAGCCTCCGCCATGTATATCTCACTAGTTCAGGGTATTTAAGCCTCCATATATCCATGACATTCATGATTTCCTTAAGTGCCTGAAGGTGATAGTTTGTAGTGCGATTTCCTTTACGGTCCATAGAGGTATTTAAAACCGTATTAAAATCCCCCACCATAATAATAGAGTCTAGTGTTGCTTGTAGAGTTGATAGATTCTTATATCTGTTTATTGTCCAATAACATATTTAAAATAATCCATCTACCTTGACGATCTGTTTGGACGATGTGCACATTTGGATCAAAATTACTGTTAATATCACCCCTTTTGAATTTCTTTGCCCATGGGAGAAATACAGTTGAAGTCAGAAGTTTATATACACTTAGGTTGGAGTCGTTAAAACTTGTTTTTCAACCACTCCACAAATTTCTTGTTAACAAACTATAGTTTTGGCAAGTCGGTTAGGACATTACTTTGTGCATGACAAGTAATTTTTCCAACAATTGTTTACAGACAGAGTGAAATAATCTATCACAATTCCAGTGGATCAGAAGTTTACATACACTGAGTTGACTGTGCCTTTACACAGCTTGGAAAATTCCCGCAAATGATGTCATGGCTTTAGAAGCTTCTGATAAATGATGTCAATTAGCCTGAGTCAATTGGAGGTGTACCTGTGGATGTATTTCAAGGCCTACCTTCAAACTCAGTGCCTCTTTGCTTGACATTATGGGAAAATTAAAAGAAAACATGCACATGGGGACAAAGATCATACTTTTTGGAGAAATTTCCTCTGGTCTGATGAAAGAAAAATAGAACTGTTTGACCATAATGACCATCGTTATGTTTGGAGGAAAAAGGGGGAGGCTTGCAAACCGAAGAACACCCTCCCTACTGTGAAGCACGGGGGTGGCAGCATCATGTTGTGGGGGTGCTTTGCTGCAGGAGGGACTGGTGCACTTCACAAAATAGATGGCATCATGAGGATGGAAAATTATATGGCTATATTGAAGCAACATCTCAAATCAGTCAGGAAGTTAAAGCTTGGTCGCAAATGAGTCTTCCAAATGGACAATGACCCTAAGCATACTTCCAAAGTTGTAGCAAAATGGCCTAAGGACAACAAAGTAAAATCAAATCAATTTGTATTTGTAACATACACATGGTTAGCAGATGTTAATGCGAGTGTAGTGAAATGCTTGTGCTTCTAGTTCGGACAATGCAGTAATAACTAACGAGTAATCTAACCTAACAATTCCACAACTACTACATTATACACACAAGTGTAAAGGGATAAAGATTATGTACATAAAGATATGAATGAGTGATGGTACAGAATGGCATAGGCAAGATGCAGTAGATGGTATCGAGTACAGTATATACATATGAGATGAGTAATGTAGGATATGTAAACATAAGTGCATAGTTTAAAGTGGCTAGTGATACATGTATTACATAAAGATGGCAAGATGCAGTAGATGATATAGAGTACAGTATATACACATATACATTATATTAAGAGGCATTGTTTAAAGTGGTTAGTGATACATTTTTGATCAATTTCCATTATTAAAGTGAGCTGGAGTTGAGTCAGTATGTTGGCAGCAGCCACTCAATGTTAGTGGTGGCTGTTTAACAGTCTGATGGCCTTGAGATAGAAGTCAAGGTCAAGGTATTGGAGTGGCCATCACAAAGCCCTGGCCTCAATCCTATAGAAAATTTGTGGGCAGAACTGGAAAAAGCGTGTGGAGCAAGGAGGCCTACCAACCTGACTCAGTTACACCAGCTCTGTCAGGAGGAATGGGCCAAAATTCACCCAACTTATTGTGGGAAGCTTGTGGAAGGCTACCTGAAACGGTTGACCGAAGTTAAACAATTTAAAGGCAATGCTACCAAATACTAATTGAGTGTATGTAAACTTCTGACACACTGGGAATGTGATGAAAGAAATAAAAGCTGAAATAAATCACTCTATTATTCTGACATTTCACATTCTTAAAATAAAGTGGTGATCCTAACTGACCTAAGACAGGGAATTCTTACTAGGATTAAATGTCAGGAATTGTGAAAAACTGAGTTTAAATGTATTTGGCTAAGGTGTATGTAAACTTCCGACTTCAACTGTATATATAAGTTTGATCATTATATAGACCTGATCATCTGTTCAGGAAATTGACCAACACTGACTAGTTCAAGTATATCCAGTTTTTCATTTATTGATTTTAACAGATCGGTTTTGTCCTTTACCATTCCCGGTGGTGAAAATATTAAATCGTCCGTCTCTGTAGAAGAGTCACGTTTTCGTTTTGAAATAGGTTCCTCTGTCTTACTCTGCCATGTTTGGGTGTTGCTTGTTTTCATCATATTTGTTGATACATTTCTCTAGTCTTATGACTTGTTTTGTGTTGTTAACCAGATTGAAGGTTATTCCCCACCAGATTGTGTAGTGCTAATATGTAGCCTAATTTACCGATTTTGAATATTACGTTTTTATCTTGAGGTGGTCTACATAGCTGTGTTCAGTCCACCATCTTAGTGTTTGCAATCTGTGCTTTTACTGGTTCCCCTAAATTTCCCTAGGTAGGTTTATTTATTTATTGGCAGAGAGAGGACATGTTTGTTGTTGTGCCCCTCTATTGGACATTGATCTTACCGAACACTGATGTGAGCAGCGCCCCAGTGCCAGAGGCCAGCATCTGCTGCACTGGAGTGATCCCAGCTGAGGGGGTAACAGGCCGCTCCCCCATCCTGACCACCTGAGACAGAAAACATCAACTTTAACCACACTTTTCAAATGTCATTGTCATAGTGTTACTTTAATTTTCTCTTCTAATGAGAGGCTAGTTAGTGCTTGACAGATTCCATTATATGTGAAATAAACAAGGCTGTTGGGGAGTGCCTCTGCTTTGAGCTAAGCTATACTCTGTCAAACTGTGCTTGATTACTGAGACAAAATACAGAATGTCCTCAGGGCAAGTCGGCCAGCCTGGTCACTGCCTGGACAACAGCATGGCTATTGTAAAGCTTGAGCTTAGCCTAACCCTAGGCTCCTGCATATTATCCAAACGTGTGTCTTAGGGGTCCTTGAATAGCCACTACTAGTCCAAATGACAAACAGCTTGTTATTCAGGAGTCTATTTCTAAGTGATAGTGACTAGACGTCCAGTAGCCTCATTCATGTGGGATAGGAGGGGTTATAATAGAGAGCTTGACACACTAAGATAAGGTATCTGTTATGTGTACGTCTCCCGTCTCCTAGCTACTACACCCAGTTTTCAAACCGCACACACTCCCACAACACCTCACTGATACAATAGCACATCTGGTAACATAAAAACTACTATCCACAGAATATTGACTAAGCCCACATTCAATACAGACAGCGGGGGGGGGGGGGGGGATTAGAACCTGGCGGATTGAAAAATGGGTGACATCAAATGTGTTTACTAAGAAATTAATAATTGGCAGATTATGAATGAAAGAGTCTAGAAAGCAACAAGAGAGAACATCTACCTCTCTCTTTACAGTACCACTAACATAGCCCTGTAAAGGGCTAATTGTTTCTTAGCCCAGTTCTTGATCAGAGGGAGCCATCTCAAGCATATGATCGAATGTGTTGCTGAAAGTGTTTGTGCACTGCAGAGGAACTGAGCACTTATCAAGCCATGCCGAATGTCTCGTACTGCAGGCTTGCTGGCAGACGATCACGTTCCAATTTCCCTGACTATCACCTCTCCCTACTGCAGCTGACTGTGGCAGGATTACCCTAAAACAAATCCCACCATATCCCGACCCTCAGCAAAAACATGAACACAGGCCAGGAACTGGTTCCTACATTTACAACATTGTCTATGCTAATTTCACAGAATTAAGACAGCATTGGTTATAGCAAGTTGTTACGAGTAAAAATGATAACTACTTCCTCTATGGCTCATGCATCTGATTATTATGCATAATATTTCTAATCCATGTGCTTCATCAATCTTGCCCTGTGTTGTGTGATAAATGGCAGGGTGATTCCTACAATGGTGCCTTTTCTGTCCCCAGGAAATATAACTTCCCATTTTGTGTAAAAGGTGGATTCCAAAAGGCGTTAGATATAAGGTCATCTGTCCTTTACCTTAAACTCAAAAATATGGATCTTGAAAGGGAATGTTATGCATTTAGAAAACTTTTCAGTGGATGCAGGCATTTTTACCATGTCCAAAAGGGTGTTACTCATCAACTTCCACAAGAAATATGCCATAAAATAAATAAAATCTTTCTTCATTATTTTATAGTCCTAGTTAAATTCTCTCAACAATAATGTTTTCGTGATTTTTGTATTTATTATTTTATTTAAGATTATGCGTGTCCCTGATATCACTTTCCACCCTGTTAGAACGCTGCTCTACTCGGGAGAACCTAAGGCACTGCATCTGGGGCGGCAGGTAGCCTAGTGGTTAGAGCATTGAGCCAGTAGCCGAAAGGTTGCTAGATTGAATCCCCGAGCTGACAAGGTAAAAAATCTGTCCTTCTGCCACTGACCAAGGCAGTAAACCCACTGTTCCTAGGCTGTCATTGTAAATAAGAATTTGTTCTTAACTGACTTGCCTAGTTAAATAAAATAAAAATCTCAGAGGCATCACTACTGACCCTGGTTTGATTCCAGGCTGCATCACAACCGGCCGTGTTTGGGAGTCCCATAGGGTAGTGGACAATTGGCCCAGCGTCGTTAGGGTTTGGCCGTCATTGTAAATAAGAATTTGTTCTTAACTGACTTGCTTAGTTAAATAAAGATAAAATAGTTTGTTGTAATTCTCCATTTAAGAAAACAACCCCTTCTTACAATGACACCATTCAGGAAGTGTAATTTCTTTGGTGGGAAAACAATGGCGCAAAGCTAAATAAATATAAAGAGTTTTATATTTTTTTGTCTGTATGTCCCACTCGTACATCTCTACTGTTAGGCAAAATTTACAAAATTCACCAAATGTAAACATTTTAAAATGTTTGATAGATTAATTAAAATCCATTATGCTAGTTCAGGTATTCCCAAACTGGGGTAGGAGCAATGATATCAGGGCCAAATAAAAATGTGATTCACATATAAAAATATACACTGCTCAAAAAAATAAAGGGAACACTTAAACAACACAATGTAATTCCAAGTCAATCACACTTCTGTGAAATCAAACTGTCCACTTAGGAAGCAACACTGATTGACAATAAATTTCATATGCTGTTGTGCAAATGGAATAGACAAAAGGTGGAAATTATAGGCAATTAGCAAGACACCCCCAATAAAGGAGTGATTCTGCAGGTGGTGACCACAGACAACTTCTCAGTTCCTATGCTTCCTGGCTGATGTTTTGGTCTCTTTTGAACGCTGGCGGTGCTCTCACTCTAGTGGTAGCATGAGACGGAGTCTACAACCCACACAAGTGGCTCAGGTAGTGCAGCTCATCCAGGATGGCACATCAATGCAAGCAGTGGCAAGAAGGTTTGCTGTGTCTGTCAGCGTAGTTTCCAGAGCATGGAGGCGCTACCAGGAGACAGGTCAGTACATCAGGAGACGTGGAGGAGGCCGTAGGAGGGCAACAACCCAGCAGCAGGACCGCTACCTCCGCCTTTGTGCAAGGAGGAGCACTGCCAGAGCCCTGCAAAATGACCTCCAGCAGGCCACAAATGTGCATGAACTCTGAACTCTCATGTATATTCTGCAATATGCAATGATATGGGCAGAGACCACGCAAAACTTTTACATCATACAGAAGTGCGCTGGTTATCAAGGGATAAAGTATTGACCTTTATTTATTTATTTTTAAATTGAGAGATAAGCTTAAAGTTCTTTACTGACCATCATTTTCACTTCTGACCGCTTGCATGATGAGTTTCTCACATGACTGGCCTATCTGGGTGATGTTTTTTTCTCACCTGAATGATCTGAATCTAGGATTACAGAGACTCTCTGCAACTATATTCAACGTGCGGGACAAAATTGAAGCTATGATTAAGAAGTTGGAGCTCTTCTCTGTCTGCATTAACAAGGACAACACAGTCTTTCCATCATTGTATGATTTTTTGTGTGCAAATTAACTCAAGCTTACGGACCATGTCAAATGTGATATAGCGAAGCACCTGAGTGAGTTGGGTGCGCAATTATGCAGGTACTTTCCCAAAACAGATGACACAAACAACTGGATTCGTTATCCCTTTCATGCCCTGCTTCCAGTCCACCAATATCTGAACAAGAGAGCCTCATCGAAATTGAAGATTTCTGGATTGGGCTGTGCTCAAGAGTATCCTGCCTTGGCAAATTGCGCTGTTAAGACACTGATGCCCTTTGCAACCACATACCTATGTGAGAGTGGATTGTCGGCCCTCACAAGCATGAAAACTAAATACAGGCACAGACTGTATGTGGAAAATTATTTAAGACAGACTCTCCTATACAACCCAACATCCTTTCAAGCACAACCTTCTCATTAACCTGTGATGAGTTATTCACAATTTTCAATGAACAAATAAGGTTTTATATGTAAGATGGTTAAATAAAGAGATAAATTATATTATTATTTGTGCCCTGGTCCTATTAAAAGCTCTGTCACTTCCCACAAGCCGGGTTGTGACAAACTCACACTTATTCTTATGTTTAATAAATGTATCGTATAGCGTGTGTGTGGCAGGCTTACAATTATGGCAACAAAAAAAACATTTGAGAGTGCACTGACCCTGGTGCCAGAGGGGGTACGCAGCTGGAGGTTGAATGTTTGAAGGGGTACGGGACTATAAAAAGTTTGGGAACCACTGTGCTAGTTCAATCTCTCACTCACAGAGCTATGGCTAATTTATTCTTTACATTTCCACCCTGTTGGGATTATGCACATAACAGATTGGAAAATGCACCTGATGAAAGTGCCTGAGTTTGATCAATATGTTTTTCTGAAAGTCAAACATGTCCTTTTTCTGATAGAAAAAAAAAGATAATTTATTTCCCCAAAAGTTATTAGGTCCAAAAGGCACCGCTCAGTAGGAATGACCCAGCTAAAGTTATATTCTGGTGCAGGACAACAAACTGTAGCTAGCTAAGTAACTGCAATATTGCACTGTACTGCATCTCATGTTTGCACTACATGCACATCTACAAAGATACTTTGTGACATCTCCACCCAGTCTGCAAATCTGACCTTGTAGTTTTGTTGGCGTGGTGATGTAATGATGAACGACTAACACGGACATGTTGTGAAACTCAATTTTTTTTATTTAAACATGTTGTCGTGCTCCTTTCTCAAATTATAAAACGCTCACAAAACATTTGTTGTGGAACCTACCTAGGTAGCTAACTAACGTTTGCTAGACATGAGCGATCATGCATGTACAGTAGCTAATCTAACGGCAAAACACGAACACACGCCAGCCCTCCACAATTCAAGATGCTTGATAGCTAAGGCTAGCTAGCTGGCTAACAGACACTAGCTAGCTGACTAAATATAGCAAAACAGAAGATAAAACATGTCAAAGCGTGATACTCACCTCTAGTTTATAGCGTTGCTATAAAGGGTATCTGCGTTGTGAATTTGATTGGATTTCATGGCATGTTGCCTGTTTCCCTAAGTGTTGAGTGGACATGCTGTCGACAGACGTGAGCTGCTGTTAGCTAATTTGACAAAGCTATCGAGATAGGCACTAGTAAACCAACCCCTGATTCGTCTGCCGTGACAAGACACGCCTTCCATTAGTCTGACCACGGTTCTTGCTTGGAAATTTAACTATATTTTAAGACAATTAAATACTCTGCCAACAAAAAAGCTGTTAGAATTTTAAGTGCGCCCTCCCCGACTTGCCTCTGTACTTGAAATAAATGCCTGCCCTTCGTATCTCTATTCCACTGTTCCTGCCATCTCTGCACCATCACTGTCCATATCAGGCTTGTTGCCTCTGCCTTGCTCAGTGAAACTACAACATCCCCACTACTAAGTGCTTGTTTAGCCAGTACATCAACTGCCTCGTTCCCCTCCACATGGGCTGGGACCCAAGTAAATATTATCTGTATACCCATCTGTCTAATCTTGCCAAGGGTTTGTAGACCCTCATTAAAACATGGAATTGTCTGCTATGTGACCTAAAGGATTGGAGACTCATCAACACTGCACATGAATCAGAGCAAATAACTATTCTGTCTGGCTTGACTTCCTCCACCCACTGCAAGGCCAACAGTATGGCTATCAACTCTGCCTTATATACAGCCAGATAATCTGTAAAATGTTTCCTGACTGCCACCCCACATTCCTGCACCGAAAACGCTGACCCAGTACGTCCTGAACCATCTGTGTAAATGGCCTCACAATATCCTGATACACAGTATCCAGACATCTCTTAAACAAATCAGATGGATCAACACCCTCCCTATCATTCTGTAGTCTTTCCAGCACTTCTAGATCAACTACTGGAGACCGGAGTAGTTATTGTGGATTTACAGGAATAACTACCGTCAGACTGAACTCCCTTCATTAAAGTCCCATCTCCTTCGACTGGGTATTACCCACCTAAAACGTGTGTTCTGTCTTCGCTCATGTTCCCAGCATGCCTGTAAAACCCCTTTGCAGGATGAAACACCCCATGTCCCTTTTGACCCCATAATTAATTGCCAACAGCTGTCTCCTAATCTACAATGTCATATCCCCCATCTACACCTGTAACGCAGCCACTGGTGAGGTCCGAAACGCCCCACTACATTAACTGAGTCCTTGCCCTTGCTTGTTTCTCCTCCATCCTATCTGTTATTATTGGTTTGTCCCAATGACAGTATTTGTATTTGTCCTTTGAACTACTGCAGTTGCTCAATTGTTCAGTTGTTGAACTACTGACGCTTTTCTAGTACCTGTCAGTGGCGCGTGTGTGGTAGATTGACACCTATGTAAACCATTCAGAATGTCGAATAGCTAGGAAGACATTTAGGGGCGTGAACATATTTCCTCTACTGGACATTTTGTTGTTGAGAAACTTCAGCGCGTTCAGAAGTCGGCTACATTGTCAAGGAGCGTTGACACCTGTAAAGTCACTGAGATAGAGGTAAGGTCAACTTTTTTTATTTAGATAGTGGCAAGATCTCAATGAAAAATATATTAAATTCTTAACTTCTCAAGTGAAATTGCACCAAATGTTCTACTTCAAATTAATTGCATATATTGTTTATGCTATCCTTGTCATTGCTTTCAAATTGTTTTCATTGTCTTTTGTGATAACAATTACAAATAATTTAATATGGACCTAGGTGGGTGGGTCGATCTTTTAAAATTCTAAATGCACATTCTGACCAACATGATTGAGTGTGTGCCAATATAAATTATATGTCGGGGTCCACAGTTCTTCTGGAACTGTTAAAGCCCATTTTCTTCTCCTTTTAAAACCACCTTGTCACAAAATACAGTAAGTGAACAGTACTGATTGTCAGGTGAATATTGTCTGTGGTCAACCTGTGTTCCCTATTGCTCTTGATACCACAATGAAGGGAAGTATCTCTTATGGGGGGTACTTGGCTCAGATTAAGGGGAATTTTCCTTTCATAAAAACTGGTAAACTGAAAGTAGAAATGCTGTATGCTGCATCATTTTTGTGTCTAGTAGCCTAAACAACATTGAAGCAATGGTAGACTGCTTTAATGATCTCCCCTATGAAGCTCAACACTTAGTAACAGTATAATCATATCCCCTTTTCTGCATCATAGATTCATTCTTTAAATGTGGTTGCATATGAGGAGGGCTTTGTCTTGGTAAGAATGTGGAACTGTTAACTTTCTGAAACTCACCCCATGGAACATAAAAGAGGAAGTGAATCTATGAAAATAGCTTGGGGAATTTTGATATACTTTAGTAGGCTACAGCACTACCTCGGGAGATTGTCTGAAAGTTTCTCTAGTTAAGACGAAAGTGAGAGTTCTGTCTAGATTTAGTTCTGATGACTCCATTGTTGTGATTTTATGCATTTCTGTACAAAAGAGCTTTATAACATTTGTCAGTTATTGATTGTACAATAAATGTATATAATATACAGTTTGTGTTACAAGTTATTTCTGTCTCTCTCTTCTCTCCAGATGCAGAGGTATCTGGTGCTCTGTATGGTCCTGCTGGCCCAGGTCTCTGCTGATGACTACCCAGGTGGAGAGGCGTGTGAGGAGGGCAACACCTGCTGCAAGGTCCCCTCCAATGGCTATGAATGTTGCCCAATGTATCAGGTATGTATGGGGTGGTGCCTGCAGAGCTTAGCCCTTAGCTTTATTTGCAGCCTGAACCCGAGTTCCCTAACCCTTGTACACTGAATTATATCTATTAGAAGTGTACAAACCAAATAGGTAGACTATGGTGTCATTGTCTCTTACCCTGAAGTAGATACCTCTTTAATTGCACCCTTGTGCTAGCATTCTCTCGTAGTATCTGTTTGGTCTATAAGATGTGAGATTCTAACACACTTTGTTAATCAAACTACTCTTACCATTTATCTCAGGCTGAGTGCTGTGAGGATCATACCCACTGCTGCCCTGAGGGAACACTCTGCGTTGTGAATGAGTCCATGTGTGTGAATGGAACTGTCTCCCTACCATGGGTGGAGAGAGTCTCTGCTAAACAGTCCATATATCCTAAAGTAAGAATGTCAGTGAATCCAGGAAGAAAGTTTAGCTGACTATTGACAACGTTGAAATGCACTGTAACAATGACACCAGTTAACTTTCATGGCAACAGGTGTTCCTGTTTTCAATCATTCACATTGTTGAGGAAAACACATTGGAGGAATCAGGCAGAACTCATTTATCAGCAATAAGAGTTTATTCAAGCAACTGCAAGAAAGCAACAGATCACTTTCTGGATGAAACTGGAGAGGAACTTAAAAATGTCCAGAATCACACAGTCATTTATATTCTTCATCTACACAAAGAACTGCTTACCCCTCTCTTAAAGCTTTATACAAACAATAATTGGTTCTAACCAGTTCTCACAGCCTAAGATAGGGGAGTGATAAGATCTTTAGAGCCTAAATAGACAGAACTAGAATTCAGCCTGGTTATGCCTTTAGTGCCCCAGAGATAAGGAGCCAAAAACAAATCAATCCTTTGTGCGGTGTGTGAAGAGGGTACTGAAAATTAACAGTGAAAAGTACATACAGTACTATTCAACTCAAGCATTTACATAGCATTAGACTGTAACAAAACCATTTTCCCCCAACAATGTAATTAACCTAGATGAACGTAAGGAAATCAAAAATACTATGATCAGTCATGTTTTTTTGTCATTGAAAAAGTCTAATGTATTTTTTCTACCCCTCTAGTCTTTCAGAATGATCAGTGCATATGCCGGGGATGAGGATGATAACATCTGCCCTGACAAGTCCCACTGCCCCGAAGAGTTCTCCTGTCTGAAGGCCACTACAGGCTATGGTTGCTGTCCTGTTGCTCATGTAATAACCTGACCACTGCTGCAATCTAGCCTTTTGCGCCAGATTCATACTGTTAAACGGTTCACATAAACATACATTGGTGTCAATGGAAAAACTGGAGTTATGTGCACAGATATCAAGTTAGGATGCAGGCCTGAGTGAATAGTAAATTGATCTATTGTACACACAGGCTGTGCCTTGCTCTGATGGGAAACATTGCTGTCCTGAAGGCCACCAGTGCAGCACAGACTGCAGCTCCTGCATCAAACAGACAGGTTAGACTCTTGTGGAGTCACATGTTGCCATCTTATGCTTCTGTTGCAACATAATCACTAACCCCTCTGCCTTCTTCCACCCCGGCAGAGCCTGTTGTTGCAGTGATGTGCAGTGACAAAGAGTCTGAGTGCCCAGAGGGAACCACATGCTGTGAGACTCCAGATGGGAGTTGGGGATGCTGCCCCATGCCCAAGGTACAGGGGGGCTATATGGAGGGGGTTAGGGGGTTACCATCATGGATTTGCGAGTCAGAAATAATATTGGTTCTTTGAATGTGTGACATGTACACTCTCCAGTGTCTGTAATCACTCCATGGAGAGATGTCTAATCAAGGATTTGCATGGCCTATGTGATAACCCTTTGTTTATATATGGTCATCTCATGAGGTGATTCTCTGTGTGTATTGACCAGGCTGTGTGCTGTGAGGATAAGATTCACTGTTGTCCTGAGGGCAGCACCTGTGACATCAAGCAATCCAAGTGTATATCCACTACCAACAAGGAAATGCCCATGTGGGCTAAGTTCCCTGCCCGCAAGAGGGCAGAGTGGGAAAACCAGAATGGTAGGTTTCACCCCCCCCCCAAAAAAAGGCATATTTTCCTGGTCTATTTTTGTACCAATCACTGTCTGGATGTTAATGTGTATATGATTATTTTGCTGTACGTGCTTTCAGAAGTTGCCCAAGTGACAACACCTATTCCAGACACTACCACCTCAGCCAATAGGAGTCCTGCTTCTCTTTGGGAGGGTACTTCTCCACCCTTCATTATGACATTACACTTCTTCTTAGAACAATGCAATAGTGCTGTGGAATATTTTGTTAGCTCGTCCAGTTGTGTTGATCGCTAACACCCTGCTGTCTCTCCAGACGTTCCCTGTGATGAGTCAACGGCCTGTTCGGATGGAACCACATGTTGTAAAACACAGGAAGGAGGATGGGCATGCTGTCCTCTGCCACAGGTATACTATATCTCATACTGTAGGGGCCCATTCATTCTCTTAGCTAATCCATTTCTTCAAGATAGATCAACCTGATTGCATGTCTTTTGCTTGTCCCGTGACAGCTTCCCCTTTTTGTTTGGGCTCTTCTCCCTTCCAGGCAGTTTGCTGCAGTGACTTGGTCCACTGCTGCCCTCATGGTAAAAAGTGCAACCTGGCTGCCCAGACGTGTGACGACCCCTCAGGCTCCCCCTCTGAGCCCTGGCTGAAGAAGGTTCCTGCCGTGCCTCGGGAGGGTAAATTGCCAGGGGATGTTACCTGTGACCCCACCCATGTGTGTCCCGACAACACCACCTGCTGCAAGACCGCGTCAGGAGACTGGGCCTGCTGCTCCTTGCCTGAGGTAGGGACAGAGAGATGTGGCTAATACTGCTGTGGATAGGCAAATTAATGAATGGCCTCTTAAATTGACTGCTCTGCGATGCGGTGAGAGATTCTGTATGGCTAACAAAGAGGCACTTAGTTTTGGTCTTTACGACATCCCAGTATCACATCCTCATTCTTCACTCCTGTCAGCTTGCTGCTGCTTGTGATCTTAACCTTTCTTCTGCCTTGTTAAGGGGATTTTGAGCTTGAACCACATGTTGTTTTTATAGCATTGAAAAGTAGAACTGGGAAACTGGGTAATCTAGGGAGTCTCAACTTTTCTCTAACTTGCATAATCTCTTCTGCTACCAGCAATACCTTTACATAATTTCTATAAAGGCTTGTGACAGTCTTAAATGACAGAAAATGTTTGTTGTGTGTCTATCCCTTCCTCCTTCCAGGCTGTTTGCTGTGAGGACCACGAGCACTGCTGCCCCCATGGCACCACCTGTGACCTGGCTGGCCTCACCTGTGATGGTCCCTCAGGGTCGGAGCCCATGGTGGGGAAGGTGCCAGCTCTCACAACCCTGGCATCTGATCATGAAGAGGCAGCCACAGACCAGCAAGGGGTGCAGATGGATGACATGGAGCTGCCTACAGAGGATGACAAAGGTGATGAAGATGAGGAGGGGCCCAGGACACAGTATGATACCCACACCACCTGCTGCTTTATTAAATATGTTGTTAGCTCGTCCAGTTGTGTTGATCGCTAACACCCTGCTGTCTCTCCAGACGTTCCCTGTGATGAGTCAACGGCCTGTTCGGATGGAACCACATGTTGTAAAACACAGGAAGGAGGATGGGCATGCTGTCCTCTGCCACAGGTATACTATGTCTCATACTGTAGGGGGCCATTCATTCTCTTAGCTAATCCATTTCTTCAAGATAGATCAACCTGATTGCATGTCTTTTGCTTGTCCCGTGACAGCTTCTCCTTTTTGTTTGTGCTCTTCTCCCTTCCAGGCAGTTTGCTGCAGTGACTTGGTCCACTGCTGCCCTCATGGTAAGAAGTGCAACCTGGCTGCCCAGACGTGTGACGACCCCTCAGGCTCCCCCTCTGAGCCCTGGCTGAAGAAGGTTCCTGCCGTGCTTCGTGAGGGTAAATTGCCAGGGGATGTTACCTGTGACCCTACCCATGTGTGTCCCGACAACACCACCTGCTGCAAGACAGCGTCAGGAGACTGGGCCTGCTGCCACTTGCCTGAGGTAGGGACAAATAGATATGGCTACTACTGCTGTGGATAGGCAAATTAATGAATGGCCTCTTAACTTGACTGCTCTGCGATGCAGTGAGAGATTCTGTATGGCTAACAAAGAGGCACTTAGTTTTGGTCTTTACGACATCCCAATATCACTTCCTCATTCTTTACTCCTGTCAGCTTGCTGCTGCTTGTGATCTTAACCTTTCTTCTGCCTTGTGGTTCAAGCTCCAAAACCCCTTTACATGTTCTTTTTATAGCAAGAGGGGCTATGTTTCATTGAAAAGTGGAACTGGGAAACTGGGTAATATAGGGGGTCACAACTTTTCTCTAACCTTGCATAATCTCTTCTGCTACCAGCAATACTTCTACATAATTTCTATAAAGGCTTGTTGTGTGTCCTTTCCCTTCCTTAAGGCTGTTTGCTGTGAGGACCACGAGCATTGTTGCCCCCATGGCAGCACCTGTGATCTGGCTACCCTCACCTGTGATGGCCCCTCAGGGCCAGAGCCGATGGTGGGGAAGGTGCCCGCCCTCACAACCCAGGCACCTGATCATGAGGAGGCACCCGCAGACCACCAGGGGGTGCAGATGGACGACATGGAGCTGCCTACAGAGGATGATGAAAGTGACGAAGACGAGGAGTTGCACAGGACACAGTGTGACGCCCACACCAGCTGCCCAAAGGACGCCACCTGCTGCTTTATGAAATCCACCCAGAAATGGGGGTGCTGCCCACTGCCACAGGTGAGTGTTACAGTAATGGTTAGTGCTGAGCAATTGGTGCTTTTGAGGTCTGTTCGGGTTTCGGTTAGATTATAAAAAAAATAATAACGGATTTCGGTTTTGATTATTTGGGTTGAATGCTGTAACAGCACAGAATAAAACAATCAAAGTCCCATGGTGGAAGTGACTGCCCATTTACTGCTTATCACATTGCTTTACTTTAATAAAATATTAGGTTTTGTGTGTATTACATTTGTTTTAATTTATAACTTTGTTATTTCATTCCAATTAATCATTTCATCTCTATAGAGCTGATGCCTATGCTGTCTGACAAAATCACTATTTTGTAGTTCTTCAACATAAATAAGGCATACGTTTATGACTGCTGAATACCAACTAGCAATCACTTTGATCATGTATTTTTAGGTAGAGATACCTCGCGAAGCAACAGCTGCTCCAAAGACAGTACAGTATGAAGATAGGCAGAAACTGCTTCACCAATAGAAATATCCAATCACGCTTGTAGACGATGTCATGGCGACGTTGGCTAGCTAAGCTCATGCGCAGAAATGCCAATGGTCTAACGGGCATCACGTGCCAAACTGCACCATCAAATCAAAGGCACTTCTTCAATATAGTAATTTTTGATAAAAATTAAAACGTGTAAGATTGTCACTTTCACGAGGTTGGAGTAATAACATGTTCAACTACGTAAGACATTGGCTCGAATCTGGGTTGTACCTTTAGATTTGGAGAAAACATTTTTTAATTTGATTTGGAGAAGAAGAAAAAAATGTAAGGACACTTTTTACTTGTCCCAGTGACTTCTAAAACCCCAGCCTGGTCTGCTTCTCAAGCGCTCTCTATATCCCTTCAATAGCAGGCATAAAAGAAACACAGACCGGACAAATCAATGCGCAATGGATTATAGTCATTGTAGTTAATTACAATGTTTTATGCGCTAAACTATGTAGAATATTGGCCTGTTGGAAACAACCCCCTACAACATCTCACAGTTCAGGCTGGATCTGATTTATCTCTAAAGAAACTGCAACGTGCGCATTGAGCTCATAAAAAAAAAAAACTGAACGAAATGGAATTTAAATAATTTAACTGACATCGGTCAATTAGTTGCTTGATAACCAAAATGTTGGTCAATCACTCAGCACTATTAATGGTGTTCCCAACTAGTGAGGAAGGATTTTAGGGAATGAAAGCCCTTTCCCTCACTACTCGCTGTTCCCTCTTCCCCAGGCAGTGTGCTGTGCTGATGGAGAGCACTGCTGTCCCAAAGACTACATATGTGATATGCGCAAGACTTCCTGCTCTAAGGGTGGGGTGGTGATCCCATGGTACAACAAGCTGGCAGCTGAGCCAGATGACAGTGCCCTCACTGCCCCCCTCTCTGTGAAGTGTGACACCCAGAACAGATGCCCTGAAGGCTCCAGCTGCTGCCAACTTTCCACAGGACATTGGGGCTGCTGCCCCCTGCGCAAGGTGTGTGTTTGTGTGAGCGAGGGTGTGTGTTGGTATGCACATGCGTATAGAGAACCCTAGAAACAGTTTTGCTCTGCTATCTCACATGGGGAACCTTTCATGTCTGTACCACATCTGGCCGTGATTGGGAGTCCCATAGGGCAGCGCACAATTGGCCCAGCATTTGTCCAGGTTTGGCCAGTGTAGGCTGTCATTGTAAATTGCCTAGTTAAATTAAATAAAAAATAATTCTCTGTATAGGCTGTGTGCTGTGCAGATGAGGAGCACTGCTGTCCACAGGGCTACAGCTGTAACATGGGCTCAGGGACTTGCCAGAAGCGAATGATTCTTCAGTTCCAGACGGTACCCCAAACTCGGGTGTCTGCGCCTGAGCCCCCGACCTCACAGGAGAAGGAAATCCACTGTGGGGGGCCGTTTGTCTGCAATAATGAGGAGACATGCTGCAAGGTCTCCGCCACTACATGGGCCTGCTGTCCCGTTCCAAATGTATGATATACTCCTCTGCCCTCTCACCAGACACCACAAACACTTCTAGAAATGAAAATGTCATACTTATGTTAGTGAAGTTCAAGACTAAGGCATCTACTCTCCTTCTATTGAATAGTCAAATTCCTATATGGTTTCTCTCATTGCTTCCTCGATCTCTTTTTTTACTCTCCCTTCCACCTTATCCCTGTCTTCCTCCACCTGTCCTCCTAGGCGGTGTGCTGCAGTGACATGAAGCACTGCTGCACTACAGGCTACTCCTGTGGTGAGGGACGGTCCTGCACCCAGTCCACTGGCTTCAAATGGGACCACTGGCAGGTGTTCTTCTCCAACAAGAAGAGAGCCCTGCGTGTGTGACAACTTTGGGCTAGACCTATCAGTCCAACCAGACGCATTGCACTAATGAAGGGACGCAGGAACTTAATATCACTGTTACAGTATATCAAATTGTGTTTTTTACAGAGGAAAAATAGTGTGTATATATAGGAAAGGGAAGTGAAAATAACTAACATTTTGCGCCATTGGTAGGTGCTTGGAATGTTACTACATTTACTTCAAGAAATTCCAATGCTTGCTCATGAACAGAAACTATCAAGAATTTGAAATCACTCCAAAAATGAGATACCAATGTTGAACAATCTTTTAGGGTTGTGGCTCAGGGAAGGATTGGAATGTGATATAAAACTAGTTGTAAGCTACTATCAAGATTGACACAGAGGAGCATATAAATGACAAGAACTTAGTACTGTTTTACAATGTTTGATGTTACCTTAAAACATTAAGAGTGTTGTGTTTTTTAGTTGACCATGTGAAGTGCATTGTGCCTCATAGTTTCAGGTATACCTTTGAAATGCCCTTTACATTAGTCTGTCATTGTAAATAAGAATTTGTTCTTAACTGACTTGCCTAGCTAAATAAAGGTTAAATAAAATAAATATGCCACCCTGTGGCTGAACTGAAACTGTCTACTTGGGAAAACTTGAAACATGACCCTCCCTCATTTTTATTAACCTTTATTTAACTAGGAAAGTCAGTTAAACAAATTCTTATTTTTAATGTCGGTCTAGTGGGTTTACTGCCTTGTTCAGGGACAGAACGACAGATTTGTACCTTGTCAACTCGGGGATTCGAGCTTGCAACCTTTCGGTTACTAGTCCAACGTTCTAACCACTAGGCTACCTGCTGCGCCATATGCCCTCCGTCTTGTTGCTACCACGTTTTAAGTAAGAGATGGATTATCCCACTTCCTTGTGTTTTAGAAATTATGCCATTTTAAATAGTCCGTAATGATTCTGGCTGTTGCTACCAAAGGGAATTAATTTGCTGTAAAATTTTAATAAAGAATAAGTCATTGCCAAATCAATTGTACACTATGCATGTGTTGGTTTTGTGGTCAGTGTTCACTCAATTCTGTGCCCAGGATGTAACTATAGTAGGCCTTGCAACTAAAAAGGCAAAAACTCAAGAGGTGATAAAGGTGAGTACCGAGTGGACTACAGTTGGAGAAAAACCACATTCAACATCTGATACTAATTAACAATCACTGGGAAGGTTTCTGTGGGTTTTATGGCGGACCTACTCACTGCCACAGTCATATTCTGGACCTAGTTTTGTCCCATGGAATAAATGTTGTAGATCTTAATGTTTTTCCTTATAATCATGGACTATCGGACCACCATTTTATTACGTTTGCAATCGCAACAAATAATCTGCTCAGACCCCAACCAAGGAGCATCAAAAGTTGTGCTATAAATTCTCAGACAGCACAAAGATTCCTTGATGCCCTTCCAGACTCCTTCTGCCTACCCAAGGAAGTCAGAGGACAAAAATCAGTTAACCACCTAACTGAGGAACTCAATTTAACCTTGCGCAATACCCTAGATGCAGTTGCACCACTAAAAACTAAAAACATTTGTCATAATGTCTGTTTATTGGTGATTCTTATTTGACCTTTATTCCTGATTATTATTTGACCATGCTGGTCATTTATGAACATTTTGAACATCTTGGCCATGTTCTGTTATGATCTCCACCCGGCACAGCCAGAAGAGGACTGGTCACCCCTCATAGCCTGGTTCCTCTCTAGGTTTCTTCCTGGGTTTTGGCCTTTCTAGGGAGTTTTTCCCAGCCGTCGTGCTTCTACACCTGCATTGCTTGCTGTTTGGGGTTTTAGGCTGGGTTTCTGTACAGCACTTCGAGATATTAGCTGATGTATGAAGGGCTATATAAAATAAACTTGAATCCGGCTCCCCGGATAAAGCACTAAATAAACTTCAGTTAGTGCTAAATACGGCTGCTAGAATCCTGACTAGAACCAAGGAATTTGATCATATTACTCCAGTGCTAGCTTCCCTACACTGGCTTCCTGTTAAGGCAAGGGCTGATTTCAAGGTTTTACTGTTAACCTATAAAGCGTTACATGGGCTTGCTCCTACCTATCTTTCCAAATTGGTCCTGCCGTACATACCTACACGTACGCTACGGTCACAAGACGCAGGCCTCCTAATTGTCCCTAGAATTTCTAAGCAAACAGCTGGAGGCAGGGCTTTCTCCTATAGATCTCCATTTTTATGGAACGGTCTGCCTACCCATGTGAGAGACGCAGACTCGGTCTCAACCTTTAAGTCTTTACTGAAGACTTATCTCTTCAGTAGGTCATTTGATTGAGTGTAGTCTGGCCCAGGAGTGTGAAGGTGAACGGAAAGGCTCTGGAGCAACGAACCGCCCTTGCTGTCTCTGCCTGGCCGGTTCCCCTCTCTCCACTGGGATTCTCTGCCTCTAACCCTATTACAGGGGCTGAGTCACTGACTTACTGGTGCTCTTTCATGCCGTCCCTAGGAGGGGTGCGTCACTTGAGTGCGTTGAGTTACTGACGTGATCTTCCTGTCTGGGTTGGTGCCCCCCCCCTTGGTTTGTGCTGTGGTGGAGATCTTTGTGGGCTATACTCGGCCTTGTCTCAGGATTGTAAGTTGGTGGTTGAAGTTATCCCTCTAGTGGTGCGGGGGCTGTGCTTTGGCAAAGTGGGTGGGGTTATATCCTTCCTGTTTGGCCCTGTCCGGGGGTATCATCGGATGGGGCCACAGTGTCTCCTGACCCCTCCTGTCTCAGCCTCCAGTATTTATGCTGCAGTAGTTTATGTGTCGGGGGGGTAGGGTCAGTTGGTTATATCTGGAGTACTTCTCCTGTCTTATCCAGTGTCCTGTGTGAATTTAAGTATGCTCTCTCTAATTCTCTCCTTCTCTCTTTCTTTCTCTCAGAGGACCTGAGCCCTAGGACCATGCGTCAGGACGACCGGGCATGATGACTCCTTGCTGTCCCCAGTCCACCTGGCCTTGCTGCTGTTCCAGTTTCAACTGTTCTGCCTGCGGTTATGGAACCCTGACCTGTCCACCGGAAGTGCTACCTGTCCCAGACCTGCTGTTTTCAACTCTTAATGATCGGCTATGAAAAGCCAACTGACATTTATTCCTGATTATTATTTGACCATGCTGGTAATTTATGAACATTTCGAACATCTTGGCCATGTTCTGTTATAATCTCCACCCAGCACAGCCAGAAGAGGACTGGCCACCCCTCATAGCCTGGTTCCTCTGTAGGTTTCTTCCTAGGTTTTGGCCTCTCTAGGGAGTTTTTCCTAGCCACCGTGCTTCTACACCTGCATTGCTTGCTGTTTGGGGTTTTAGGCTGGGTTTCTGTACAGCACTTCGAGATATCAGCTGATGTACGAAGGGCTATATAAATAAATTTGATTTGGTTTGATTTGATTTACACCCAAAAAGGTGTATTGGCGCCACCAACTGGACGGTTCGAAACCAATAAAATAAAATGAATAAATCCATACGTAATAATGATACTAACTTAATCCACCCCAATAAAAAAATTGTATATAGACAAAACAAACTCCCACTTCTATTTTAGATCCCCATATCTCCCTTAGGCTCTAGGACCTGAGAGGGTGGTACGGCTTGGGGCAATATTCCATAACTCCTTTGCTGTGAAATCTTTCTGCCCCAGGAATCGCTCCGCCTCAATCACTATGATTTCTATCTTCCTGAACCTTCTCCCCACATTGGCGGTGCCAATAATTACGATAGCTATAAATGCCACAAGGTCCACCTTCTTAACCTTTAAAACATCAGGGTCCTGCTGGTGAAAGGCAACCCCTGCAGGCTAGGCCTATCCACTACCTTGGACTCTTCTGGAGCACCATTCATACCTTTTCATAGCTGCTGCATATGAAATACTTTGTTCAACCCTGACTAAGCCACCTCATTCTCTTTCACCCTTGTGCTGCATTTGGACAACGTGGCTTCGTTGTTCCCACCGCAATTGCAATATGTCACATATTCATCACTTTTATAAACACATGGTCCCTTCCACTTGGACATCTCGGTTTCTCCCTTCTGCAAACACTTGCTACATGACCAAGAGCTTCACAATGATCACACTGCATTGGTCTTGGTATAAATGATCTGACTCTGTAATAAATATACCCTAACTGCACTTGAGTAGGGAGACTCCACATCAAAAAAACAAAAGAACAAATAGACTTCATTTTTTCACCATTCATCACATGGTTTAGCCAACGTGCTTCAATTACTCCAGGAATATTTTTCATCTCTTCAAAATCAACTTCCCACGAGACGCCTGCGACGGCCTGATATAACCCCCTTGAGAGTTGCCCTGTTCCGAAGACACACACGACACTTTAAACTTGTTTATTTTATTTCAACTTTATTT
Organism: Salvelinus fontinalis; assembly: GCF_029448725.1. Taxonomy (NCBI): domain Eukaryota; kingdom Metazoa; phylum Chordata; class Actinopteri; order Salmoniformes; family Salmonidae; genus Salvelinus; species Salvelinus fontinalis. Next base: position 72,247,845 of record NC_074666.1, on the reverse strand, counting down.
AACCAGATAGGCTAGTTGAAAACAAGTTCTCATTTACAACTGCGACCTGGCCAAGAATCAAGCAAAGCAGTTCGACACATACAACAACACAGAGTTACACATGGAATAAACAAACATACAGTCAATAATGCAGTAGAAAAAGTCTACATACAGTGTGTGCAATTGAGGTAAAATAATGGAAGTAAGGCAATAACTAGGCCATGGTGGCGAAGTAATTACAATATACAAATTAAACACTGGAGTGATTGATGTGCAGTAGATGAATGTGCAAGTAGAGATACTGGGGTGCAAAGGAGCAAGATAAATAAATAAATACAGTATGGGATGGGCTAGCAACTTAGAAAATCGATTAAGGCACGTTCCTTCTGATCCGTGTTAAAGATTGATGATATTTACTAGAAGAGAGAGACCAAGTTGAGACGCTAGACCAGGTGGATAAGGTATGATATTTAAGGCAGTTTAATAAGTTGCAAAGATATCTGACAACACGTGCACGGGCTCGTCCATTTAGCTCAGAGGGAGCTAGCAGGAGGAGCCCCGACTCATATTGTGCAATACATTTTATACAGTGAAATGACGTAGTTAGATTCTAGTAGTTCTGCTCTCCTGACTGGTCGCTGTGAGTGGAGGGCGGTCCCCTTCAGGCTGATATCAATGTTCCATTGGTTCTCAGTAGTGTTCTTTGTCCTTGGAACTCCCGCCTGAAACAGGGGTTTGTGTGTGTGTGTGTGTGTGTGTGTGTGTGTGTGTGTGTGTGTGTGTATGCATGCGCATGCTCGTTGAGTGCCATGCCGGTCTGGGTTGTCTCTTGTATTGACAAGATGTTGAAGCAGACACCAGCAACTGGCGCCTGAGGTCAGAGCGCCCCCCTGAGGTCAGAGCTCATAAATGGTTTGTGTCAGCCATCTCTCTGTGTGTGTGTGTGTGGGAGTAAGGTTAGTATCTGGCACAGGCAGAACTGGTTCATCTGTGGGGTGCAGCAAAGTGTTACAACCACGTCTGCTTTAATAATGAAGGCATTATAACAATATTATAGCTAACATCCGCAGAATCAAAACAAGTCCGCCTCTCGTGATCCTCACAACCTTCACTTTACCCAGTACTCTCTCCATCAGTTTGAATAACTCAAATGGTTTCTTCAAGATTGGTACTCTGCTCAACCACCAACAAACCGTACTCCTACTATTCTCGTCATTGTGCCCCACTGGAAGTTATGCTACGGATAGGTTAAAATGGCATATTGCTGTTTCTTGCAGGCAGTTCATATGCACACCAGATCAGTGCTTTTACGATGACGTGCACTGTTTATGACGTCTGGAAGCCCGCCTCTCCCTTTGATTTATGAATCTTTCAAGATGGCGATGCACCTGCTTCATCGGTGGTAATTCTTTTAATTTCTAAAACGGTGTACATAAACGATAAAACAAAGCGTCGTTTCCAGTTGACAATAACATCGGAGGACAACGTTGTCTTTATTACCTTTCAAACATGTCGACAGAGGAACTGTCAACCTCGGACAGCGAAGCAGTTGCTGGGGCTGGCAAGCGATGGGCGCCCGTCGGCGCTGTAGCCAGTCCGGAGGATGAGAGCGGGAAGGGAAACGCGGTCGAGCCGAGGAGGAAAGGCTCAGCTGTGTCTGGTGAGACGGAGATGACCGCAAGATTGAGGAAACTGGAGGACGAACAGGGCCTGCTGAATTCCTCGCTCCTCGCGTTGACATCTCATTTTGCACAAGTGCAGTTCCGCTTGAAGCAGATAGTTCACGCTCCGACTGATGAGAAGGAGAGGATGCTGGTAGAACTCGAGGAGTTTGCCTTCAAAGGCTGTCCTCACGTTGTGGGATGCAGGCCACAGGATACTCAACAGCTTGAAAACGCGGTAAGTAGTCCATCTAGCCCACGGCTGGTCATACTTGGTAGATCTAAGAATGTAAACAATGGTTCCTCTTCAGTAAGTGGAAAAATGATGTCAACACAAACACTCAATTGCTTGAGGTTGTGTGATTATGCAAGCTATAAGCTATCCATTACGTGTAGAAAAATAGGTTATGTTAGTCCCCCACAAAACAGACCACAGACAGACACCAATTTAGGCCTACACCAATGTCAGTACAGTGTTCCACCAGTGATACCTGGTGATGGGATGGGGGTGATTGTGGTGGTCACATTAGTTGCTACCCTTACGTAGGCTGGTCATCATTCAGTGTCAGTAGGACAGCTGTGAGGATGACCACTGGACACATATAGACTCAGACACACCCTGGGATGCAACACTCAGAAACATGTACACACACACACACACACACACACACACACACACACACACACACACACACACACACACACACACACACACACACACACACACACACACACACACACACACACACACACACACACACACTGTCTTGTCAAACATCTCACAGGAAATGAAATTATCCTGCGGCTACCTGGCTTTTGATTTTTTATTTATTTTTTTATTTTACCTTTATTTAACTAGGCAAGTCAGTTAAGAACAAATTCTTATTTTCAATGACGGCCTAGGAACAGTGGGTTAACTGCCTGTTCAGGGGCAGAACGACAGATTTGTACCTTGTCAGCTCGGGGATTTGAACTTGCAACCTTTCGGTTACTAGTCCAACGCTCTAACCACTAGGCTACCCTGCCGCCCCGCATCTCACAGGAAATGAAATTATCCTGCGGCTACCTGGCTTTTGATTAAGGCTTTGGTTTGCATCAAAACACCAAGGCTGTGATCTCTGTTCTGTTCCCTGAGGTCTGTTATCTCCAGAGGAAGATAGAAAAGGGTGGTATCTCATCAACAGAATAAGTGACTCACAGGCTCAGTTAACATCTTCCAGAAGATCATTATCTCTGTAATAATAGCTTCTGTATGCACAACTAAACCAAACCCCATTGTTTGCTCCCTGCAGCTCTCCATTTACCTTCGAGATAATGCCTGCTTATGTAATACTGTCTTTGATTAAAGGTTTTCTTTTTCTGATTTCCTCTGTGTCTACATGCTTTACTTGTAGGAGGACCTGGTGAGTATGGCTACAGCTCTCTGTTCCTCTCCAGCATCTGTTTCGTCTGTCTGTCTTTAGTAAACATGCATGATGAATAAGGGCTGTGTATAGACCCTCCCCATCACTCCCTGTCCTCTTTGTACACCCCAGTCCTCCACTGACAGTGTATTCTGTATTCTCTCTTCTCCACACAGAGTGAGAGGGAGAAGAGGGAGCGTCTGGAGGTCCAGAGGGAGAAGCAGAAGGAGCTCATCGTCCAGCTGAAGACCCAGTTGGATGACCTGGAGCGCTATGCCTACCAGGAGGGCAGCTACGACTCCCTGCCCCAGTCTGTGGTCATGGAAAGACAGAAGGTAGGGCTCCGTTCATGTACCAGAAGTCTCCTAAAAGTCTATTCGATACAATGTTGTTTCCTTCCCATGTGTAATATCCTGGTAATACTCATTACGGTTCCACTCTTCCACTGCCAGGTAATCATTGACGAGTTGATCAAGAAGCTGGATGTGAACTTCAATGAGGACATAGGGAACCTGACGCCTGAGGAGCTAAGACAGAGAGTGGACGCTGCCATCGCTCAAATAGTCAACCCAGCCAGGGTCAAGGAGCAGCTGGTGGACCAGCTCAAGACCCAGATCAGGGACCTAGAGATGTTCATCAACTTCATCCAGGGTAGGTGGTAGTGGGCCTAGGATGCCATGTTGGCTGTGGTTAGGTGTCTTGGAAGCTCACTAATACACACTTTGTTACTGAAATATTCCACCAATATTCTGACTTACTACTGTATTTTCCCTTTACCCAACAGATGAGGTAGGGAACCCTCTTCTGTCTGATGGTAAACCCAGCCAGCAACCGAGGACAGCAGGGCCCAACACCAGAGCCCCTGGAGGGAGGAAGAAAAGTCAGTTATCACCCAGCATTATTATCATAGGCTCTACAACATCACTCACAATACATCTGTTCTAACGATTATCTTCTCCTGCTCATAGTGGACCCAGAGCAGGCCCAGAAGATGAGGCAGACAGGCTTGCAGCTGATCCAGCGGGCCCTGGCTGTGCTGCAGATCTTTGCAGTGAGCCAGTTTGGCTGTGCTGCTGGCCACGTTCCCCAGAGCATGTGGTCGCAGGGGGAAGGGGGCCAGGACTACGGCCCTCTGCTGCAGCGTCTGGAGGGGGCTGTAGACCGGGTTCGAGTGCAGGCCTCGTGCAGACAGCCCTCAGTAGATCACGTGGTCAGCTACAACAGCAGCTTGGCCCTGGGGTCCCGTGATGAGCTCACTGCCTCAGTGAGGAAGGAGCTGGCCATGGCTCTGAGAGACCTGCTAGCCCACGGTCTCTACTCCCCCTCCCAGGGCATGAGTCTGGTGCTGGCCCCCATCTCCTGCCTGCTGCCCTACAGACCTGGCCCAACAACCATCCACCCCTGGGAGCTCTTTGTCAAGTACTACCACTCCAAAAATGGCAAGGCTTTCGTGGAGTCGCCAGCCCGCCAACTCTCGCAGTCCTTCAGCCTACCTGTTGTGGGCAATCCGGTCACTGTCACACCCAAGCAGTCTCTGCTCTGGGCTATTCACTCAGTGTTGCTGGAGCATGATCGCTACAAGCGAGGAGCAGACTCAGAGTTCAAGGCTCTGGTATGCATGGCTCTGAACGAGCAGAGGCTAGTGTCATGGCTTAACCTGCTGTGCAAGTCAGGGGCCTTGGTGTACCCGCACTACCAGCACTGGAGCTACATGGCCCAGACAGGCTTCGAGGGAGCCCTGCGCATCCTGGGACGTATCAGCCACCTCAAGTTTAACCTGCCGGTGGACCTGGCTGTGAGGCAGCTCAAGAACATCAAGGATGCCTTCTGAGAAGGGACTGTCGAGAGACACCTAAAACCATGCTTTCAGCTCACATGGTTACCAGGCCTGATTTAAGGGTAAAAAATAATACAATCAACTGGCCTTTGAGGACCGGAAGGCATGGTTTGGGTCTCCCTCAAGTGCTGAAATTATAATTGGCATAAAAGATTTGTGCTAATGTTGCTTTATCCGTTTTACTTTAAATGTATCTTGGGTCATTGGGTCAAAAAAAAAATATTATTATTATTATTTTTTTTAAATACATTTTATCCTCTTTTCTCCCCAATTTTCGTGGTATCCAATCGCTAGTAATTACTATCTTGTCTCATCGCTACAACTCCCGTACGGGCTCGGGAGAGACGAAGGTCGAAAGCTATGCGTCCTCCGAGGCACAACCCAACCAAGCCGCACTGCTTCTTTAACACAGCGCGCCTCCAACCCGGAAGCCAGCCGCACCAATGTGTCGGAGGAAACACCGTGCACCTGGCCCCCTTGGTTAGCGCGCACTGCGCCCAGCCCGCCACAGGAGTCGCTGGAGCGCGATGAGACAAGAAAATCCCTACCGGCCAAACCCTCCCTAACCCGGACGACGCTAGCCCAATTGTGCGTCACCCCACGGACCTCCCGGTCGCGGCCGGCTGCGACAGAGCCTGGGGGCGAACCCAGAGACTCTGCTGGCGCAGTTAGCACTGTGATGCAGTGCCCTAGACCACTGCGCCACTCGGGAGGCCCCTGGGTCAAAACATTTTTGTTAGCATCCTGTCTAAAAACATGGCATGAATTTTGTGCAAAGCTGTTCAACAAAAATCAAGTGTGCAATGTTGATGCATTATATAGCAAATCTGATTTTTATATAGCAAATCTGTAACTAACATTTAAAATATCAATGCCCCCCCATAACCACTCAAAGGGAGCATATCAAGATCCTAATGACTTGTTACGTTGCATTATATGGAGCTTGTTGCCTCCCCTTAGGAAACACTTCCTTTATGTGATGTTGTTTGACTTGTCCCTATGGAGATGAGATACAGTAGCTCAGACCTATGCAGATAATATCGTGAGGTTGGCCTTTTACAGTAATTCACTACTGTATAATGATTACCTATAGAATGCGTGATCATCAATGTGACCAAATGTATAGTCATTCCCTCCCCATATTCTGTAGTATGGGCAAAAACAGACCAGTATCCTGCACTGTCACTAAACTGTACATTTTGTGTTCTCTACGGAAGAGAATAATATGGGTTACTACAGTTCACATTCACTGAGCATTGCTCTCTGTCTGTGGTTACTCAAAGCTCCCCTGTTGTGTTCACAGAAGACGCGCACTATTCAATGCACTCAGGTCAAATGAACATGGCAACAGTGTATGCTCTCACCAATGAATGTACAAGAGAGGTCAAAATTCTAAAGATGTCACAAGTGTTCTGAAAATCAAAAGGATCACTCAGGCAGCATGTAGTGTCTCTCTGTTGAGAAATAAGCAGAACCTGCCTAACGTGTCTTAAAGAAGGTGGATAACATAGAGACCCTGTATTAACTGCTGCTTCTTTACTGGTCCAAATGGAAGTGATTAAAAAAAAAAAAAAAACATTTATGATTTAACTATTTAGCTTATATGTAATTATATATTTAATCGTCCAATATTTAAGATGGTTGTGGGATGTGATCGTTTAATCTGTTTCTATTTGTTTTTCTTAATGGTGAATGAAAACCACTTGAAGTGAAATCTTCCTATTACATGTGAATCACATGGGGTGTATCCTGAAAAGCTGAATGTACAAACCATAGATACTGTTCATTTCCACATGAGTGAAAACTTATCATCCCTGGTATGGCTTTTCCAACCCTCCTCATATTAAGGTATAACCTACTTTGTTACTGGTTAAGTGCTACTCCCAGACTTTCTGTTCTATTCTCTTATGGTCTATGGTATTGTATTGGGATCTATTTTGTTGTATAGTAAATTGCAAATGCCTCAGCCGGACCACTACCAGACTATGCTTGGATCTGGTCTGTGCTTTACTGGTGTGCATCTCCATGTAGTGTATGGGAGGACAGGTTGTCCTACATCGAAAGCGATACTTTGGTTTGCATACTTCTGAGGTGTTAATGTGAATAATCAATACCCCCTTCATTTAGCCTGCATTGTTACTTTTCAAATGCACTGTGCTCTTGTCAAAACTACTGTTAACACAAACATAGACACGCACACATCACAACTACTACTACTAAGAAATGTACATTTCTGTATGAAAAATGAGACTTAGTTACTGTCTCTGATTTGTTTTTGTTTTTTTGTGCATACCCTACTGGTCAGATTGAGAAAAAGTTATACAGCTGTTTATTGTTGTTGTTCAATAACGATGAATGTGAGAAAATAAACTATTTCAAAATCCTATTTCAGCCCATGCACAATTTGTATCCATTCATTGCTTTCAACACACTTGTTGTCAATGCACATTAATAAGTCATATAAAATACAGGGGTAATAATGATGCCTGCCACTTTTGTCTTTAGTCAAGTTGCAGGCCTTCACTTTGCATAGCAGCATCAGAGAACACTGGCAACTGTGCCAACAACTGAATAGGACACCTTGATTGCCACATGTCACAGAGAAACTCAATATAGGGCTGACTAGGTTCCCTTTTATAAGCTTGACATAAATGGCTCCTGAGTGGCGCAGCGGTTTAAGGCACTGCATCTCAGTGCTAGAAGCATCACTGCAGACCCTGGTTCGATCCTGGGCTATATCACAATCGGCCTAGGGTCGTCTGGGTTAGGATAGGCCGTCATTGTAAATAAGAATTTGTCCTTAAATGACTTGCCTTAAACAAAAAATGATGTTCCAAAATAAAGAACTGTTCCAATGCCAGTTCTGAGCATAGAGGTGTTCCGTTCAGCGGAAATGACGCATCGTTGATTTGATGTGAAAGGTCACGAAAATCTTCTCAACTTCCTTTCCTGCTAGCGGTGGCCACAGAATAGCAACAGTGAGTGATTTTCTCAACACAATAATCTTCAACCATCTTGATAAATCCTGACGTTTACATACGTCTTAATTGTTTTTTACCCTAAAGTATACGTTTAAGATCCGGGTTTGGGGATAATTTCCCTTCATTTGACATTTAAATTGGAAAAAGGTGTACTTTTATATAGTGTCCGCTATCCATATAGCTAGCGTTTCAACATGGCAGCTGGCTTGATGAGGTCCATGTCGATTCAAAACCAACCACTTCGGTTTTGTCATTTATATAATCGGATAACCACAATGTGCTCGGTTAATGGCGTTCGGTTGCCTATTTAAATGTAATTGCATGAATGTATACAACATCTCACCTGAATGGTAACGTTAATAAGCTAGCTAGGTAAATAAACAGTGATGGCTGTCTAGCTGGGATGTACAATAGAACGAGTCAAAATGTACTCAAGGCTGAAAAACAGCAAAAGAACGTTGGTTAAGACATGTAATTTAACTTTTCATAAAATACTGTTTTTCGTTGCATGACTTCGCTAATTTACGTCGTTGTTGCTCCTGCAATCGCGTTCAGTCATTGGTCATCTGACGTCCAACCTGACGTAGCTAGTTTAGCTAATAGCATACCGGTATTCCGTAGATAACAAAGATACTACTGATATCTAGAAGCAGTGAATATTGACCATTCCATGGCGTCTTAGTAATAATGCTTTTCTTTTGTAACTCACTTCTTGTCACCCAGAGATGGGCAAGTTCATGAAACCTGGGAAGGTGGTGATGGTCCTTGCTGGGCGCTACGCTGGTCGTAAAGCTGTTATAGTCAAGGTAAGTTTGATCCTGAGTTATTGCTAAATATGCATATTTCACTCCCAGTTTGATTAGTTACTGTTTGCTTGGATAATCCTCTTGCAATGTGGTCCATAAACACTGGTAACTGAAGAGCTAACTAAATATTGATTCTCTTCCTACAGAACATTGACGATGGCACCTCAGACCGCCCTTATAGCCACGCACTGGTCTCGGGTATTGACCGCTACCCCCGCAAAGTGACCACAACCATGGGCAAGAAGAAGGTTGCCAAGAGGTCCAAGATCAAGGCCTTCGTGAAGGTGTACAACTACAATCACCTCATGCCCACCAGGTCAGTGCCAGGTGGACATGGGAGTAATGGTTGTTTAGGTGGCTACCTGCTGACATGTGAGACTAAACTGTAGGTGACTAGCAGTATTGCATCCATGCAATATGTCTACATTTTTATGGTATTCTAGCAGTGGCCAAACTGACAGGGATCTATTAAGTAGGATGCAATGTCAAATGTATAGATGGTGTACAGAGTGGGCCCTATTCTGTTGGATGTGGTGAACTACCCTTTCACACTCCTAAGCCATGTTGTAGCGAGCTGGCCTGGTTATGTATCCATATCCACCATAGTTGCAGTAGCTGTGCTGGAAAGAGCAATCTGAGCCAGCAAAGTACAGTTTGGGTCAGCACGCTAGTGAAGTCTGGCTTCTCAACACATTTCAACTCTGCATGCATTAGTAAACTTGATAGATGGCTTGGTTTGATTTTCATTCTTGATTCTTGGAATGTTCAGAGTAGTTGATGGAGAAGTTTTATCCACTTGTGTTTGTGTCCTTTATAGGAATTTGACGTAGGTGTCTTACTAAGCCTCTTGCTGTGTTTTTCCCTGTGCTCAGATACTCCGTGGACATTCCTCTGGACAAAACCGTCGTCAACAAGGATGTCTTCAGAGACCCTGCCCTGAAACGCAAAGCCAGACGCGAGGCCAAGATTAAGTTTGAGGAGAGGTGAGTCTTTTCCCACACCAGGAACCAGGACTTGTGAGAAATGCACAGGTTCTTTGTCCTGATAATATCTGACACATGATACAAGTAGCTTAACTACTATAGGAAAATAAAATAGCTCCATTGTAAACCTTTTCTAAAATGGTTTTTTTTCTATCCACAGGTACAAGACAGGCAAGAACAAATGGTTCTTCCAGAAGCTTAGATTCTAGGCGTTAATTGGTTTCACTAATAAATGTATAAAAAATGTTGACTGGTGTTTTCATTTGTGGTTTTATTGACACGTGTAAGATGTGTTGGATATTAAGCAATACAGCTGATTATTGCCTCAAAGGTGTTTACAAAAGCTGCTTGTTAATGATAATGTCATGAATTAACTTATTGGCCCAACCAGACTTGTGTGAACATGGCATTGACAAGTAAAAACATAAGTGGAAATTTGTTGGAAACGCAGTAAAGTTCAAGCTTGTTCTTTAACATTTTGCTCATATCCATTTCCACACTATCATATTGGTCTAATGGTATCAGTATGGCACTGTGGTCACCAATCTACTGAATGCATGTTTTCCAGCCCCTAGCACACCTGAGAAATCTATTCAAGGTAACACTCAATAAATAAAAAAAAGTTTATTTTTTTCAGGACCCGGTCTTTCAAAGTTAATTTGTAAAAAATCCAAATAACTTTACAGATCATTGTAAAGGGATTAAACACTTTCCCATGCTTGTTCAATGAACCATAAACATGCACCTGTGGAACGGTCGTTGGGATACTATGGCCACAGTTATGAAAACTTGGGACACTAGAGGCCTTTCTACTGACTGAAAAACAAAGAAAGATGCCCAGGGTCCCTGCTCATCTGTGTGAATGTGCCTTAGTCATGCTGCAAGGAGATGTGGCCAGGGCAATACATTGTGAGATGCTTAAAACAGTGCTACAGGGAGACAGGACGGACAGCTGATCGTCCTCGCAGTGACAGACCGCGTAACAACACTTGCACAGGCTCGGTACATCTGAACGGCACACCTGCGGGACAGGTACAGGATGCCAACAACTGCCCGAGTTACACCAGGAACGCACAATCCCTCCATCAGTGCTCAGACTGTCCGCAATAGGCTGAGAGAGGTTGGACTGAGGGCTTGTAGGCCTGATGTAAGGCAGGTCCTCACCAGACATCACCGGCAACAACGTCGCCTATGGGCGCAAACACCGTCGCTGGACCAGACAGGCCTGGAAAAACGTGCTCTACACTGACGAGTCACGGTTTTGTGTGATGGTCGGATTCGCGTTCATAGTCGAAGGAATGAGCGTTACACCGAGGCCTGTACTCTGGAGTTGGATCGATTTGAAGGTGGAGAGTCTGTCATGGTCTGGGGCGGTGTGTCACAGCATCATCGGACTGAGTTTGTCATTGCAGGCAATCTCAACACTTCGTTACAGGGAAGACATACTCCTCCCTCATGTGGTACCCTTCCTGCAGGCTCATTCTGACATGACCCTCCAGCATGACAATGCCACCAGCCATACTGCTCGTTCTGTGAGTGATTTCCTGCAAGACAGGAATGTCAATGTTCTGCCATGGCCAGCGAAGAGCCCGGATCTCAATCCCATTGATCACGTCTGGGACCTGTTGGATCGGAGGGCTAGGGCCATTCCCCCCCAAAATGTCCTGGAACTTGGTGCCTTGGTGGAAGATTGAGGTAACATCTCACAGCAAGAACTGGCAAATCTGGTGCAGTCCATGAGGAGGAGATGCACTGCAGTACTTAATGCAGCTGGTGGCCACACCAACTACTGACTGTTACTTTTGATTTGACCCCCCTTGTTCAGGGACACATTATTCCATTTCTGTTAGTCACATGTGTGGAACTTGTTCAGTTTATGTCTCAGTTGTCGAATCTTGTTATATTCATACACATATTTACATGTTAGGTTTGCTGAAAATAAATGCAGTTGACAGTGAGAGGACGTTTCTTTTTTTGCTGAGTTTATATATATATATTCAGTAAAAGCTGGTGTATTGAGTGCTGTGCTGGAGCAGAATCAAGGATTTAATGAGTGCGCGTCAGGGCTACCCAAGCGCCTACCTCTTGTCGAAATCTGCCGTGTCGGATTGAAGAAACTGAAACTGAAAGAAAAAGACGTACCATTACACAACAGCTAACTAAGGTAAGTGGTTTACTCAGCTTTGTCTTAACTAAATTATTTTAAACTAATTTTAATTTAAAATAGATTGGATATGTGTTAAGAGTCATACTTTTTTTATTAAAGATTTAAAATTAATGGTCAATGGTACTTGGACGCGTTGATAGTTGGGCTGACTCAAAAAGGAATGTGTAGCCTATATGAATACCGAAAGCTTTTTACTAGATCGTTTCAAACATTATTTTTTTAATATAGCCTACACCAGTCAGTGGAGACGTTGGCTCCGTTTAGACAGCCAGCTCAATTCGGATATTTTTTTCACTAATTGATATTTTGATCTACCACAGCTCTTTTTCATTATAAACACATTTTCCACGACATTTTATACTCTTTACAGATTAGCGTCAATTTCTCCGACAGTCATGTGTGATGAGGTAAGGGGGACCCCATCTTCAGTGAGTCCTATAATTTTTATAAACAGGCGGCTGACCTAATGGAATGGAATTGTTTTTCAGGATTTCTCCTTAATGACAGACACCCAGGGATCACAAAACACCTTGGATGGAATCCTACGTGCTATCAGCAAATGCAAGGTATATTTGACCAAAGAAAGGATATTGATTGGGAAAGCCCCAAAAATTATCTGACTCCAGTCACCCAAGTCATAGACTGTTCTTTCTGCTACCGCATGGCAAGCGGTGCCCGAGCGCCAAGTCTAGGACCAAAAGGCTCCTTAACTGCTTCTACCGAAAAGCCATAAGACAATGAAATGGCCACCAGGACTATTTACATTTGTTTTTACACTGCTGCTACTCGCTGTTTATCTATGCATAGTCACTTTACCCCTACCTACATGTACACATTTCCTCGACTAACCTGTGCTTCTGCACATTGACCCGGTACCCCCTGTATAATGCCTCCATATTGTTATTTTATTGTTACTTTTTATAATTGGTAAATATTTTCTTAAATCTTTCTCATTGTTGGTTAAATAAGCATTTCACGGTAAGGTCTACCTACATCTGTTGTATTCGGTGCATGTGACAAAGTTTGATTTGAATTGCAGAATTAAATATATATATATATATACAGTGCCTTGCAAAAGTATTCATCCCCCTTGGCATTTTTCCTATTTTGTTGCAATACAACCTGTAATTTAAATGTTTTTTTATTTGGATTTCATGTACTGGACCTACACAAAATAGTCCAAATTGGTGAAGTGAAATGAAAAAAATAACTTGTTTAAAACAAAAATACAAACGGAAAGGTGGTGCGTGCATATGTATTCACCCCCTTTGCTAAGAAGCCCCTAAATAAGATCTGGTGTAACCAATTACCTCGAGAAGTCACATAATTTGTTAAATAAAGTCCACCTGTGTACGATCTAAGTATATATATATATACATATATACAACTGTTCTGAAAGGCCCCAGAGTCTGCAACACTGCTAAGCAAGTGGTACCACCAAGCAAGTGGCACCATGAAGACCAAGGAGCTCTCCAAACAGTTCAGGGACAAAGTTGTGGAGAAGCACAGATCAGGGTTGGGTTATAAAAAAATATCAGACATTTTGAACATCCCACGGAGCACCGTTAAATCCATTATTAAAAAATGTAAAGAATATGGCACCACAACAAACCTGCCAAGAGAGGGCCGCCCACCAAAACTCACAGTCCTGGCAAGGAGGGCATTAATCAGAGGCAACAAAGAGACCAAAGATAACCCTGAAGGAGCTGCAAAGCTACACAGCTGAGATTGGAGTATCTGTCCATAGGACGACTTTAAGCCATACACTCAACAGAGCTGGGCTTTACGGAAGAGTAGCAAGAAAAAAGCAATTGCTTAAATAAAAAAATAAGCTAACACGTTTGGTGTTTGCCGAACGGCATGTGGGAGACTCCCCAAAAATATGAAAGAAGGTACTCTGGTCAGATGAGACTAAAATTTAGCTTTTTGGCCATCAAGGAAAACGCTATGTCTGGCGCAAACCCAACACCTCTCATCACCCTGAGTACACTACCCCCACAGTGAAGCATGGTGGTGGCAGCATCATGCTGTGGGGATGTTTTTCATCGTCAGGGGCTGGGAAACTGGTCAGAATTGAAGGAATGATGGATGGCGCTAAATACAGGGATATTCTTGAGGGAAACCTGTTTCAGTCTTCCAGAGATTTGAGACCGAGATGGAGGTTCACCTTCCAGCAGGACAATGACTCTAAGCATACTGCTAAAGCAACACTTGAGTGGTTTAAGGGGAAACATTTAAATGTCTTGGAATGGCCTAGTCAAAGCCCAAACCTTAATCCAACTGAGAATCTGTGGTATGACTTAAAGATTGCTGAACACCAGCGGAACCCATCCAACTAGGAGCAGTTTTGCCTTGAAGAATGGGCAAACATCCTAGTGGCTAAATGTGCCAAGCTTATAGAGACATACCCCAAGAGACTTGCAGCTTTAATTGCTGCAAAAGGTGGCTCTACAAAGTATTGACGTTGGGGGGGTTGAAGAGTTATCCACGCTCAAATGTTCTATTTTTTTTGTCTTATTTCATGTTTGTTTTCAAAGTGGTAGGCATGTTGTGTAAATCAAATTATACAACCCCCCCCAAAAAATCTATTTTAATTCCAGGTTGTAAGGCAACAAAATAGGAAAAATGCCAAGGGGGTGAATACTTTCGCAAGCCACTGTGTGTGTGTATATATAGATATATAGAGAGAGTTAGAGAAAGAGAGGCTTTGTCTACTGTATAATAATTAATGCATATTTAATCTCCTTGGTTTGTGAGTGTAGCCTATGGCTCAAGGGCCTCATAGAATCTGTGTTCTCAGGTTCAACACAATCAGTTGCTGAAGGAGCAGCAGGACCTGTCCAGAGCCAGGGATGACCAGGAGGACCTTGCTAAACAGTTCAGACAGCGCGTAGTCAAATTGAGGATATCTCTGGAAGAGGATGACAACAACCAAGCCAGAGATGTAGACTCTGAAAGGGTATGACAACCTCTCGCAAACCACTAAACCGAAGATCAACACTAGAATTAACATTTGTCTTAGGATATTGCTATATTTCGCTTTTCCTATACTTAGTGGCTTTTTGCGGGGTTGAGAGAGGTCTTGATCGAGGTTTTGGATTCTGCCTGAATGACTGATAGGAGTAATGTTTCTCTGCAGAAGAAGATAGCTGCCCTGCATGATGAGGAGAGCAGACTGAAGAGGGAGATCCAGAGAGCAGAGGAAGAACTGCAGCTTGAGGAGGAGAGCACCCACCACCTCAAGCAGCAGACTGATGTAGGGCCAAACCCCAAAACTAAGGAGCTGTATTATTAGTCTTGATGTGGCTGTGTACTGTAGTAGGTGTGTTGAGATTTAGTTGACTATTGAAGATTGTCACTCTTGGTTTTAGGTGTCTACTGATGCAGTGCCTGAAAAGAAGGTTGTGTTCACTGGAGAAACGGGTGATGGTGCAAACACACTCAATTTTGATGTGAAGCCACATATAGTGTATCCAATGGAGGAGGGCACTGCACTGATCACTTTTGAGGATGAGGAAGGTAAGACCGAAACCTTCACTCTGTCTAGCAACTATTTTATTTAGGTGGTTATTATACCGCCTCTCCTCCACAGTGGCCCAGAAGATCCTGAGCCTGAGGGAGCATAAGGTGGATCTGGGCGGGGATTGTGCCATCACTCTGGAGGCCAAACTCGTACGGCTGCTGATGCCCTGTCAAGTAGAGGTACAACCACAGAGACCCATCTCCATTCACTAGTGTTTAGGTGTCAGGAAGATGATGTAATGAGTGCAATACAAGGGCCTGAACAACTGTGGCTCTGTTATGAACAGAGTCATGTGCAGAATAACTTGGATTACATCCAGTTAGTTTATTTAATTTGTATGTATGTCATTGCATTTCTTTGTGTGAACCAGTGTCTGTGTGTGCACCTGTCTCTCTACCTCAGATGGACACCGAGGTATGTTCCCGCCGTATCCTGGTTTCCAACCTGCCCAAGAAGGCCGGGGAGGACCGCTTACTTGACAAACTGGAGATCCACTTTGCCAAGAGCAAGAATGGAGGGGGGGAGGTTGAAGAGTCTGACATGCTGCATGATTCTGGCAACGTGGTCATCACTTTTATAGAAAACAATAGTACGCAAGTCAAGTTCCTTTCAGAAAATGTAGTTTTCTTCATAAAGGGAAAAAGCTCAGACTAATGAATTTTCATCATACTGTTATTTCTGTCCATTCTTTCTGACTTTATATAATGAGAAATGTACAACTTTTGACTAACTGAGCATACTATGCATTGTTTACCACAGTTGCCAAAGGCCTGACTGACAAGCAGTACCACGATGTGGAGTTTGAGAAAGGGAGGAAGCACAGTGTGAAGGTGACTCCATTTCTGAACGGAGAGATCACAAGTTTCCAGGTAAGCAGATTTCATGTTCATGGCTGTGAGTTTATCCCTTTAACTCCATGATAACCAGACTATAAAAAAAGCAATTTATCATAGGCCAACTACACTATCAGCAGAAATACCTTTATGCCTAGTGAAATCATCAATTCGGAGCAATGTTATAAACCGTACACAGTATCAGTCTGTGGTTGTGCGCCCATTCAAGTTTGGTTACAAGTTACAACTACAAAGGGATTGTTATACAATTAGGAAACTCAAGGCCCTATACACTAGGTAATAGGTGCTCAACTCATTGTTTGGAACTTACAGACAAGCTAGTCCAACCCTTAGTGTCTAGAAGCTGTCTGCAGTAAGGCAATATCCTCCAATCTGACCCCTCTACCAGACACGGCTGTCAGCGTGTGGGCGTACTGTGCTGCTGACTGGCATCCCTGCCGTCATGGAGCAGGAGAACCTGCAGGACCTGCTGGAGATCCACTTCCAGAAGACCAGTAACGGTGGGGGAGAGGTGGACGCCTTCCTCTACAACCCCCTGGGGCAGCACACCCTGGCCCTGTTCGAGGAGGACTGTCCCACTGAAGACCAGAGCCAGTGAGAGGGCCAGGCACTGATAGCACTCCCCCTAGTGAGCTCAACAGACACCTTTCTATTGCCGCTCATCTATCCCATCTCAGTACAGGATCAGTTAAATCCAGCCTGGGGATCTAATCCTGGCCTGCTATCAGCATGTTCAATCTTTCAATCAATTGCTAATCTTAGGGGTTGGCACTGTGCCAAAGCTTTTGTCTGAGATTGTCTTTTCCTGTTTCAAAACAGAATTTGGTAGAACCATCTATTTATATAGAATTTCTGATTATGTATGCAGATCATTTTGGGTGAAATGTTTTTAGTGAAGGAAAAAATATTCAGAACAAAAGTTGCCAAAGAAATGTAACTTATGCTTGACAAGACTAATTTAGATATCTTTAAGTTAACATTTAGAAGGAATGTGTATTCTACAGCTCTCTAAAGGTGTCACTATTTAGTGTTCTATAATTGTGGTGTTCTATTGTTTTCTGTCATTCTTAGTATTGAATGAGCAATCCTGTACGGTAGAATCAGTGACTGTAATAAAGTCTGTCCAATGGACCAAGTCAGACATTACGATGGTGTGTGTGGTTCGTTCATTATTACTGAGAAGGGACTACACTGACAATGTGAGATTTAAGTTAATCGAGTAAAGTGCATGAGCATCAAAGCAGTACAAATAGTTTAGCAAAACCACACCCAGTCAGACAATGGAACACAGATGGAGTTTATTGTAAAAATCTAGTAACTGTCCCACAACAAAAACACAAAGATCCAGCAGGATAGCCTAGTGCAACTACTAAAAACAAGTTAGATCCACAGGACAACGACAGTCCACACACCCAGTTAGGCACTTATGGAGGAATGGAGAAAACCAACGATATGAAAGAGTCAAATACATTAATAGAAAGGAAAGCAGCAGGGTGAGGACATAAACCTGGATATACAGTTAATAATTGGGAAGACGGTTGTTCCAATTGACAAGAAAAACCCACAGCCAAATAACTACTCATTGTTACCTTAAGTTTACATGATGATTACGGTCTCACTCGTACTCTGAAGGCTACATTATAAACTAGTTGGCTGACAGCTATGGTAACAGACGGGTATGACTATTTTTACTGCTGTAATTACGTTGGTAACCAGTTTATAATAGCAATTATAAACTGGGTGGTTTGAGCCCTGAATGCTGATTGGCTGACAGTCGTGGTATATCAGACCGTATACCACGGGTATGACAAAACATGTATTTTTACTGCTCTAATTAAGTTGGTAACCAGTTTAAAATAACACGGCACCTCGGGTTTGTGGTATATGGCCCATATACCATGGCTTAGGGTTGTGCCTAAGAACAGCCCTTAGCTGTGGTATATTGGCCATATACCACACTCCCTCGTGCCTTATTGCTTAATAAGACACCACGGGGGTTTGTGGTATATGGCCAATATATCACGACGAAGGGCTGAATCCAGGCACTCCGCATATGAACAGCCCCTAGTCATAGTATATTGGCCATATACCTCGCCCACTCGGGCCTTATTGCTTAAGTATATCATGTAGCTATAGCTAACCTCTTTGTGCATGCTTGAGTTCACTTTGACCTCTCCATTTTAATCTCAATATTTTCAACATCACTTTCTTAGTGGCACCTTTCCAATCCAGAAAGACACACCGATCACTTGACTGACTTTCTTCTGCTCAGTCACACACTTATATCAAACTAAGGTCAGTGTAAACTCATTTCTAGGAGATTGTTGAAAAGCATGGTATGTATAACCATTTGTATTCCTGGCCTGATATACATGGGTTCTACAGCAACAAAAAAGTATTTTAAATCATATTGTACTTCCTCAGGTTATATAGTGACATTTAGAAAGTAACAAATCCTGTGACGTGGTTTTGATCTGATCTGTTCCTACAGTCACTTAACAATAACAGTACAGTCAACACATTCCTGATGTCAGCCAGTGAAAATGTCTAACAGACTCAATTCTTCCTATTAAGTACCTGTAAAAAGTTATTCCCATATTGCAAATTACCAATATAACATACCAGTAATCACCTACAATAGTTGTGCGTATTGCATATTTAAACTAATACAACAATATATCAGTTTGTATCTAATAGCATGGACAACCCTATAGACCATCTCATGTAGTGTTTATTAAATAGCTTGGAGGACGATTTCTTCTGTAACCTGTGCTACAGTATGATAAAGGACTGCATAGGAAAAAGACTGACTTTGTTCCTAATACAGAAATACAGACTAGGTTGGTTGAACCGAAGCTGCGGCCGTTTCACAGCATTGTGTAACTGTCGGTATTCCATGCAAGTTGCAACATTTGAATGACAGACTAACCCTATCCTACAAGTCCCCGCAGGAACACCAAGAGTAACAGACGTGACCTGTTCATCTCTGCCGGTCAGCCAGCCTATCAGAAGGAGTGCATTATGGGTTGTGCTGAAGCTGCTGGTCTTGAAGATGGAGCGGGGTACTGGTCGCGATTTGATTGGCATGTGCAAGCTGCCAATTAAACGACCAGTGGTGCCCAGTCACTCTGTTTCCGGCCATACTGAGGAGTGGATGGCGCCAGGAGAAGTGAAGAGTGGAAACAAAAAAAAGAGCATCATCTTTATTTTGTTGCTTAGAGCAGACAAAATTTATTTAGCTCAAATTAATATCAGAGGGTACTCTGTTTTAAGGGTCAAAACAAGCATTAGGGCAGACCTGCTTACCTGCATGTCTGTCAGCTCTTTGTGGAATCGCTTGGCCAGGTCTGGACCATTCTGCATTGTAGGAATTTGGTAGGTCTGAGGGAGGGGAGAGAGAACATAATCTGGAGCATTTTGTTTGAGGGCAAAACAAAAGGGTTTCAGAAAAATGTAAATACACCAAGACTTGTGGTTACCTTCCCTTTGTAGAGCAAGCTGCCGACGGGACAGACGACACAGGCCGTCCCGGCACCAAACACCTCCGTAATCTTGCCTGAGTCCAGAGCACCGAGCAGCTCCTTCATGCCCATGGTGCGCTCGGTCACTTTGAACTCTCCCTGAAGGAAACAAAACAAGTCCGTATGACTCTGCATCACTATAATTCCAACAAAATAATTCTGCTAACCATCTTCGTCAAAGGATTACACTGGTCTTAAATCCTCTATATCCGTTCTCAAATAACTTTTATCTTTTCCCATTATAACCTCCTCTTCCTCCCCTACTTACCCATTCTCTGGCCAGGTCAAGCAGAGACTGTCTGGTGACTCCTGGGAGAATGATGCCATCCAGAGGAGGAGTCAGCAACTCTCTCTCTGCATACAAACAGGTACTCTTACTCACATACATAAGCTGTACACCATTGTTTGGAGTTGAACAGAATTCACCATTTCAAGTTGAACAGAAACATTAACAACCAACAGGGGGAAGCACTGACACAGCCTATTTTGACAGTCCAGGCAGACACTAAGCAAACAAGCACAAACATACAGACTAGAGACAGTCAAACAGACATACGTACCTTCAGAAAGTATTCATACCCCTTGACCTAGTCTGCATTTTTGTGTGTTACAGCCTGAATTCAAAAATATTTGAAAAATCTCTCAATCTACACACAATACCCCACAATTACAAAGTGAAAACCACATTTTTGCTAATTTATTGAAAATGAAATACAGAAATCTCATTTACGTGTACATACCCGAGTCAATACTTTGTTCAAGCACCTTTGCCAGTTATTACAGCTTTGAATGAGTCTTTCTGGGTCAGTCTCTAAGACCGTTCCAGACCTGGATTGTGTAACATTTGCCCATTATTCTTTTCAAAATTCTTCAAGCTCTGTCAAATTGGTTATTGATCATGGCTAGACAACCACTTTCAGGTCCTGCCATAGACTTTCAAGTAGATGTAAGTCAAAACTGTAACTCGGCCACTCAGAAACATTGACAGTCTTATTTTGAGGTAGAGTTGGCCTAGGTTATTGTCCCGCTGAAAGGTGAATTCATCTCCCAGTGTCTGGTGGAAAGCAGACAACTAGGTTGTCCTCTAGGATTTTACCTGTGCTTAGCTCCATTTATTTTTTATCCTGAAAACCTCCCCAGTCCTTAACAATTACAAGCATACCCATAACATGATGCAGCCATCACTATGCTTTAAAATATGGAGTGGTACTCAGTAATGTAACTTGTTTATTGTTTACTCCATGTGTAACTCTGTGTTGTTGTCTGTTCACACTGCTATGCTTTATCTTGGCCAGGTCGCAGTTGCAAATGAGAACTTGTTCTCAACTAGCCTACCTGGTTAAATAAAGGTGAAATAAAAAAATAAAATAAAAAAATGTGTTGTATTGGATTTGCCCTAAACACAACACTTTGTATTTAGGACAAAACGTTAATTGCTTTGCCACATATTTTGCCTTATTACTTAAGTGCCTTGTTGCAAACAGGATGAATGTTTTAGAATATTTTTGTTCGTACAGGCTTCCTTTTTTCCCACTCTGTCATTTAGGTTAGTATTGTGGAGTAACTACATAGTTGTCGATTCATCCTCAGTGGTCTCCTAATTACAGTCATTAAACTCTGTAACTGTTTTAAAGTCACCATTGGCCTCGTGTTGAAATCCCGGTGCGGTTTCCTTCCTCTCCGGCAACTGAGTTAAGAGGGACATCTGCATCTTTGTTTGACTGGGTGTATTGATACACCATCCAAAGTGTAATTACTAACTTTACCATGCGCAAAGGGATATTCAGTGTCTGCTTTTTTTATTTTATTTTTATCTATCTACCAATAGGTGCCCTTCTTTGCGAGGCATTGGACAACCTCCCTGGTCTTTGTGGTTGAATCTGTGTTTGAAATTCACTGCTCAACTGAAGGACCTTACAGATAATTGTATGTGTGGTGTACAGAGATGAGGTAATCATTAATAAATCATGTTGATTACTATTATTGCACACAGTGAGTCCATGCAACTTATGTGACTTAAACCTATCTAGGCTTGCCAGGGATTGAATACTTAGACTCAAGACATTTCGGATTTTAATTTGACATTATCACTGGCCTATTGTGTGTAGGCCAGTGATTACATCTCAATTTAATCCATTTTAAATTCAGGTTGTAACAACATTTGGAAAAAGTCAAGGGTTGTGAATACTTTCTGAAGGCGCTGTACAGACTATAGACAGTGAAACAGACCTCCTCCCTCATTCGTCCAGTAGATGAAGAGGTTCATAGTGCCGACCTCTGTGATCTCCTCCTTCTCTCCATACAGCCACAGGACCTGCTGACAGCCCTGCTTTATAGCCTCATTCTGCACTGCTATAGTAGGCCCATAGTTACTGACAGAGAGGGAGAGAGACGGAAAGTATGAGAGTGAAAGGGCGGAATAGACGTGGGAGAGAGGAGGGGTGGTGGAATATTTCATTTCAGCAGGCAGCTCCCTTGGAAACACACAATCCTCATAAACAGCTCCTCCTGCTGGAGGGGCTGACCTTGTGAGAGAGGTCAAAGCAACATGGCTACCAGAGGACAGACAGGACATTAAGTTCATGTTCAGCTAACATGCAGCCAACATGTTGTAATCTAGAGGAATGTGCATGGTTAAAATAGCTAAACAATTACATTATAAGCCTCAAGCTTTCTCTATTCAGAAGTAAACTTGGGGCCCCAGAGTCAAACCCTATCTTCATAATTCCATGACGTTATACACGAGTTGTTATATAGCTAATAAGCTATTAAGAAACCACGGTCTCGTTTTTCGGAAATTCCAACGCAACAAAGCAACCCATTGTTGCTTTCGCAAATTGTTGAGTCACTTCTACTTGGAAGTTTGTGTGTTAGTGTGATACTCACCCCCCCATCTTGTAGGCTCCGACCCCCCCTCTCCAGGCCCTGACATAGCTTGGGTCTGCCAGCAGAGAGACTGGGCTGAAGCCCCCTGTGGTAAAGTAGGGCCCTACAGGACCCACAATGCAAAATAGTAGGGCTTGGCTGGCCCTCGACACACCCAGGGAAGGCTAAGGCCAGGAGGGAGAGAGGGGAGGAAGGAGAGGGGTGTTACTGGAGGAAACAGTGACAGCGCTATGTCACTAGCTAGGGCTAAGTGTAGATGGTTAAAAAATAGATATGATCATTTTTTTTATTTAACTAGGCAAGTCAGTTAAGAACCAGTTCTTACTTACAATGATGGCCTACGAACAGTGGGTTAACTGCCTTGTTCAGGGGCAGAACGATAGATTTTTACCTTGTCAGCTCAGGGATTCGATCTAGCAACCTTTCAGTTACTGGCCCAACGCTCTAACCACTAGGCAGCCCCCCCCCCCCCCCCCCCAAAATGTGAAATGTGAAACCATGGAGACTGTCTCCTGTGTCTGTGAGAGGGGGAGCAGTGCTCACCTCAATCCCAATGAAGGTGGGTCTGATGTAGAGGCTGGCATCTAGGGAGTAGGGGACCCACTCCTGGTCCACCTCCACCAGCTTCCTGATGCACTCCAACAGCTCCACCTTATCAAACAACTACACAGACACGGGAGGGACAGAGGACCTGTAACTACTTGGCTCAGTTCAGTTGAGTGGAAAACCAGCGCTTACATGGGGTTCTTCAGGACCAGGTCTGAGAGACTCACAGGGAGACAGCTGCGGTCTGCAGTGCGGTGCATCCTCTCCATGTTCAGGTTGGGTCTGAACAGACGGATGTGGTTGTCCACCCCTCTGAACGCCTTCATGCCCTCAAACAGCTGAGAGACACACACACTGTTCATACATCAAGCAGAATGAACCATCTCTGAAAGAATAAGCTAGTTGACTTGTATCAAGGGCCGACGTCTTAGTAAGACAGTGCTAGCCTCGTCAGGAAAATTGACCGCTGCGCTCACATTTCCTTTATGAAACAGAATGTGAACTATTGCGACGTCTGTCTGGTTTTACGAGGCTAACATAGTCAAATGTCTCCTATGTCTGCACTATGGCTCCTTCTCTCACCTCTATGGAGTAGTGCAGGGCAGAGGTGGCAGGGTGCAGCGACAGGTTCTGAAAGGGCTTGATCTGGGGAACCTTCCAGCCCTCTTTCTCTGACCAATAGATGGTCAGCATGTGGTCTGAAAACTGCTTGCCAAACACCAGGGAGGCGGGGTCTGGCTTGGGCTTCCCCGCAGTGTTGCGCTCGATAGTGAGGTCTGCAGCCTGAGAGAGGAAGCGGGGCGGAGCAGAAGAGACAGACGGACAGACAGACGAGGAGGGGAAAGGAACAGAGCGAGGGCCGAACACAATGATTTTCTTTATTGTAATGAAAGGGCATGCTTGGAGCGGAAATTAATGGTGGTCTTGGGAGCCAATTAAGCACTTCAATTAAACTGAATTAAATAATCAAAGCACAAGGAAGTGAGAGAAGAGAAGAAAGGGTACAGAGTCACGTGGTGGACTAAGAAAAAGTTTGATCAAAAGACCCCCGGGCTGACTGGTAGGCTACTGAACTGGTGCCAAATGACACTTCTGCCTGTAGACAAGCTTCAGCCGGCCTCTGTTAATAAACAGCCGTGCCTTAGAGTCATGCCAAGCTCCTAAAAACCCTCCTGTGTTGGGGGTTGTGATGACTCAGACAATAGAGAGTAATACAATGACTCAGGAAACTGTCTCAGGTGTCTGGTCATTACTTCTCCTTTATATATTACCTTGAATGAGCTGGCAAACCGCAACGACCCCAAAGAGTAGGGGATGGCTTGAATGAACCGTCCATGAAGTGCCTAATAAACAAGAGAAAACATTACATGTAATAATCCCGGTAAAGTTAAAAGAATATAGGCTACCAGAACTCACATTATGACAAATAACCTACTAAGAGCCTTGTAATACAATCTACTCCCACATTGGAAACTTGCCTTCTCAACCAAGGTGACAATGTTGCCCCTCTTCTAGATAGATGTAAACCAGTAAAGCACCACACGTGTCTGGCGTGACGTTATATATATATATATATATATATATATTCTGTTCAGTACCTGCACTGTGTCTGTGTAAGAGACAGCTGGAGCAAAGCAGTAGGCTGTAAATACACTAATAATATATATACTCACACAAAAAAAGGTATGTGGACACCCCTTCAAAACTAGTGGATTTGGCTATTTCAGCCACACCCGTTGCTGACACGTGTATAAAAATCGAGCACACAGCCATGCAATCTCCATAGACAAACATTGGTAGTAGAATGGCCTTACGGAAGGGCTCAGTGACTTTCAACGTGGCTCCGTCATAGTATGCACCCTTTCCAACAAGTCAGTTCTTCAAGCTTCCCCGGTCAACTGTAAGTGCTCTTATTGTGAAGTAGAAACGTCTAGGAGCAACAACGGCCCAGCCGCGAAGTGGTAGACCACACAAGCTCACAGAACGGGACCGCCGAGTGCTGAAGCACGTAAAAATCGTCTGTCCTCGGTTGCAAAACTCACTACCGAGTTCCAACCTGCCACTGGAAGCAACGACAGCACAGAACTGTTCGTCGGGAGCTTCATGAAATGGGTTTCCATGGCCGAGCAGCCGCACACAAGCCTAAAATCCCCATGCGCAATGCCAAGCGTCGCCTGGAGTGGTGTAAAGCTTGCCGCCATTGGACTCTGGAGCAGTGGAAACGCGTTCTCTGGTGTGATGAATCACGCTTCACCATCTGGCAGTCCGACGGACAAATCTGTGTTTGGCCAATGCCAGGAGAACGCTACCTGCCCCAATGCATAGTGCCAACTGTAAAGTTCGGCGGAGGAGGAATAATGGTCTGGGGCTGTTTTTCATGGTTCGGGCTAGGCCCCTTAGTTCCAGTGAAGGGAAATCTTAATGCTACAGCCTACAATGACATTGTAGACGATTATGTGCTTCCAACTTTGTGGCAACAGTTTGGGGAAGGCCCTTTCCTGTTTCAGCATGACAAAGTGTGGTCCATACAGAACTGGTTTGTTGAGATCGGTGTGGAAGAACTTGGCCGGCCTGCACAGAGCCCTGACCTCAACCCCATTGAACAACTTTGGGATGAATTGGAAGCCCTTACACAACCTGGAGGTTTGTTTTGGGTTATTGTCCTGTTGAAAAACAAAGGATAGTGGGACTAAGCCCAAACCAGATGGGATGGCGTATCCCAGCATAATGCTGTGGTAGCCATGCTGGTTAAGTATGCCTTGAATTCTAAATAAATCGCCAACAGTGTCACCAGCAAAGCACCCCCACACCATCACATCTCCTACATGCTTCACAGTGGGAACCACGCATGCAGAGATCATCCGTTCACCTACTCTGCGTCTCACAAAGACACGGCGATTGGAACCAAAATTCTCAAATTTGGTCTCATCAAGTCTCTTCTTATTATTGATGTCCTTTAGTAGTTGGTTCATTGCAGCAATTCCACCATGAAGGCCTGATTCACGCAGTCTCCTCTGAACAGTTGATGTTGAGATGTGTCCGTTTCTTGAACTCTGTGAAGCATTTATTTAGGTTGCAATCGGAGGTGCAGTTAACTCTAATGAACTTATCCTCTGCAGCAGAGGTAACTCTGGGTCTTCCATTCCTGTGGTGGTCCTCATGAGAACCAGTTTCATCATAGCGCTTGATGGTTTTTGCGACTGCACTTGAAGAAACTTTCAAAGATCTTGAAATTTTCCGGATTGACTGACCTTCATGTCCTAAAGTAATGATGGACTGTTGTTTCTCTTTGCTTATTTGAGCTGTTCTTGTCATAATATGGACTTGGTCTTTTACCAAATAGGGCAATCTTCTGTATACCACCCCTACCTTGTCACAACAACTGATTGGCTCAAACACATTAAGAAGGAAAGAAATTCCACAAATTCACTTTTAACAAGGCACACCTGTTAATTGAAATGCATTCCAGGTGACTACCTCATGAAGCTGGTTGATAGAATGCCAAGAATGCCATGATGACAGCTTTGCACAAAGGGAGGCTACTTTGAAGAATCTCAAATATATTTTGATTTATTTAACACTTTTTAGGTTACTACATGATTCCATAATGTGTGTTATTTCATAGTCAATGTCTTCACTATTAATCTACAGTGTAGAAAATCTACAATAGTAAAAATAAATTAAAACCTTTGAATGAGTAGGTGTCCAAACTTTTGACTGGTACTGTATGTTTTGGCCTGTCTGATGAAGGTATGCGGAGAGAGCGTGTGTGTGTTGGAGACATAGCCAACACCTCATAGCAGGCATGCCATGCCATTTCTAGGGAAAACCACCTCTTTACAATGAAACGTAATTTGACACTGTATTTCCATGCATTGAGATTTCGCTTGTATCATAAAAAAACACCCTTCACATTTTAAAGCTTACATCTGTAGTTTCTGACTGGCTAAATATTCTGAATAATGTAATCCACCCTAAATATTCATTACTGCATTGTTATTTTGCATAACAATGAAAATCTGTTAAGGATCGTATTTTTACGCCACACATTTATTTATCAACCCTGCTCCGAATACTGGCGCAAAGACACCCCTAGGCCTATTAATCTGTGACTGCACGCTTTATGTCGACACTGCCAACATGAATAACGTCACCAAAAGCAGGAGCTGCGCCTGTGTAGCTGATAGACTGAAGGTAAAGCAGCGCGGGACTAGTAGCACATCAGTTAAACAAGTAAATAGTGGAGGTCCATTAACTCTTACTTGTTCAACACATTAGCCCCGCATTGTTAACTATTTACAGAGACGATAAAGAGACAATAGCGATATAAGAGAGTGATCTTTGGACTCACCGTCCTCAGAGCTGCCATCGCCGCTACGTAGCTAATGAATGGTGTCCGTGTGGGAGCGAATACTATAAGCAGTGGTCATTTGTGTTCCGTATTGAACCTTGGCATAATGACAACAATGTTCTTGAGATTAAAATAATAAAACACCAACCATGTCCAAATTTGTATGTGATATATATTTCTTATATATTTCATTTGTAAATTGTGCAAGAATAGGTTTGCAAATTCCATTGAATTTCAAGTAGGCTATTTTACCTTTACACGAAATAATAAAGACGTCATCTGAAGACATGTTGGTATGAATACTGAATTCATTGTTAATAAAATATACAGCAAATTATAATGGAAGATGATAATAGTCAGCACAGCAGTGTGTTGTTGAAGATGACATATGCGTGACGAATCTCTGCCATCTGGTTGGACAAAACAGACAGGGTTAGATGGGTTCGAATAAACGAGGTTAATCAAATTCAAACGACCAAGAGTGGAGATGGCCACGATTGGTCTACGAACGGGGAGTTGTAGCAATCTTGTTATTTGACTGGACGTCGTGCTTTCGGTGGGATTGGCATTTAAATACTACAACGTAACCATCGTTTGGATGTGTATTTGTTATATAATGCATAATTTCTCTAAATCTTTGTAATAATAATATGTTGAACCCTGTCGTTTTCTTTACATGCCAATGTTGTCCATCAGCATTCAGCACACTTGCATTGTCCAATACCGTGTCCACAAAGATTGTCTATTATATTGAAAGATAGTCAAGTGGCAGCTCTAACAATAGAAATGTATGTCCTCAAAGATGGAAGATAGGCGGGAGGAGGCGAGATCAAGTGGGACCATTCTAGCCAATGAGGAAAAGGAGGGCTGAACAGGCCCCCATTAATATCGACAGGACTGAAGTGGAGCGGGTCAAGAGTTTCAAGTTCCTTGGTGTCCACATCACTAACAAACTATCATAGTTCAAACACACCAAAACAGTTGTGATGAGGGCCGACAACACCTTTTCCCCCTCAGGAGAATGAAAAGATTTGGCATGGGTCCCCAGATCCTCAAAAAGTTCTACAGCTGCACCATCGAGAGCATCCTGACCGGTTGCATCCCCGCCTGGTATGACAACTGCTCGGCATCTGACCGTAAAGCGCTACAGAGGGTAGTGTGTACGGCCCAGTACATCACTGGAGCCAAGCTTCCTTCCATCCAGGACCTATATACTCAGGGCTCCTGAGTGGCGCAGAGGTCTAAGACACTGCATCCCTGTGCAAGAGGCATCACTGCAGTACCAAATCCAGGCTGCATCACATCACTGTGATTGGGAGTTTGATAGGGTGGTGCACAATTGGCCTGGGGTAGGCCATCATTATACATAAGAATTTGTTCTAGTTAAATAAAAATACTAACTAGTGTTGTCAGAGGAAGGCCCACCCCCCACTGCTGTTTATTATCTATGTATAGTCACATTACAAATTATTCCAACTAACCTGTACCCCCGCACATTGACTTGGTACCGGTACCTCCTGTTTATAGCCTCATTGTTGTTATGTACATTTCTTGTGTACCTTTTGATAGATTTATTATTAGTAGTATTTTTTTACTTTATTTAGTCAATCTGTTATTAACTCTATTTCTTGAACTGCATTGCATTGTTAATTAAGGGCTTGTAAGTAAGCATTTCACAGTAAGGTCTACACCTGTTGTTGCATGTGATAAATACAATTTGATTTCATTTGATTTAAAAGGGCAGATATGCGTGTGAACAACAGGCCATAGAGATAGATAGAGGACTCATCTTTGTATCTGTGCCATTATAGCGTCTGTGACAGCATGGGCAGCACAATTGAAGCTATCTCCATTTCAAAGCAGTCAATTTTCTTCTTCTTTATTGGCTGATTGCTCCCAACTCAAAGGAATCCCCACTCCTCAATGGCAATGCCCATGCCAAAACGAGTTAGATCCATGATGAGTCCTCTATCCATCTCTTTGACAACAGGCATACCTCAGATATAGTGTCAATTTTTTTCAAAGTTGCCGAAATGCCACCTGCGTCCAATTATATCAGTGCATTCATAACAACCTAACCATTACGAAACTTCTATTCCATTAACAAGCCTCTTGCAGCAAATTAGCAATTACCTTTTTTATTGACCAAATTCTACACTCTCTCATTGACCTCCATACAGTAGCAATAGGCCAAGCTAATTATTGAGATGCGGCTGTCAGTGAAAAGCAATGCATCTAAAATATGTGTGAAGATAATGTGTCTTGACTATCATTTGAAATGTTGAGACAAGAAGAAGGGGAGGGGTATGTGGCGATATTGGTGCATCTCTCTCCAGAATGCGCTCAGCTCTCCAGAATGTGATTAGCTGTCTCCCGCCAATTCTTGCGCATTCCTTGTTTGTATTAATTGTTTGACTGTTGAGTGTTCTTTTTTATAAATTCACCTTTACATATGTCACCAGTAGTACATTTACCGTTAATCTGCATAATTTGGTTACATTCAATTCGGTTAATGCATGGATTAAAGGACAATTCCACCCAAAAACCATATTTTGGTATTTGTTTAATTAGTCCATTGATTACATAATCCCAAAATGTTTTGCTTGTCAGCACTCAAGTTTTCAAGACATGTAATTTTACAGAAAAATGCATCATGTGGGGATGATTTCTGTATTTTGAAAGTAACATATCTTGAAAACTTGAGTGCTGACATGCAAAACATTTTTTACATGTATTTTTTATTTCACCTTTATTTAACCGGGTAGGCCAGTTGAGAACAAGTTCTCATTTACAACTGCGACCTGGCCAAGATAAAGAAAATCAGTGCGACACAAACAACACAGAGTTACACATGGGATAAACAAACATACAGTCAATAACACAATAGAAAAATCTATATACAGTGTGTGCAAATGTAGTAAGATTAGGAAGGTAAGGCAATAAATAGGCCATAGTGGTGAAATAATTACAATTTAGCAATTAAAACTGGAATGGTAGATGTGCAGAAGATGAATGTGCAAATAGAGATACTGGGATGCAAAGTAGCAAAAAAACAAAAAAATAATATGGGGATGATGTAGTTGGGTGGACTATTTACCAGAGGTGGGACCAAGTCATTGTTTTACAAGTCACAAGTAAGTCTCAAGTCTTAGCACTCAAGTCCCAAGTCAAGTCCCAAGTCAAGACAGGCAAGTCCAAGTCAAGTCTCAAGTCAAGACCGTCAAGTATCAAGTCCTAAACTTTGAGTTTCGAGTCCTAAACAAGTTATAATGTGCTCTTCACCAAATGTAATACCATTTCATATTTTTAACAAGAGTAATAGTATATTACATTTACTCAAATCATGATTGATTTTAAAAATATCTATATATTTATTACTTTCTAAATAAACGTTATATTTCCATGGAAACACATGAGTAGCCATGAGAAAGACACCCCCCCAAAAGTGATCGACTATCGAGGATCGCTATGGGGCGCAATCGGGCTATGTAGGCTTGTACGCAATCGCCCAACCTTAACACACACACACACACACACACACACACACACTCTCTCTGTGTGGTTACAGTAGGCTAACGTATGTCAATGGTTTTAGGAACAGCAGTAACATCAGGCAGGATTTAGGCTACCAACTGCCTAGTTATAGCTGTCGGTGTAACGCAATGGGTGTCGGGGGGTGCGAAGTCAGACGCAGGAACAGCAGAGCTTCAATATGTTGAGTCTTTAATACCCAACTAACAAACGAAATGTCCAACACGGACGTACTGGGTGTCATACACAACGGTCCAAATGACACGCGAAACAAACCCAGTCCACAATAATCATAAACACTCCCGAAATCCCAAAAGCTACAATGAAACAATCCCGCACAACGAAGCGTACGGGCTGGCTAATAAAGCCACACTAATAAAACTAACTGAACACAGGTGATACAAATAAACAATTAAGGAGGGGGAGGAAAAAGAGTCAGTGGCAGCTAGTAGGCCGGTGACGACGACCGCCGAGCGCCACCCGGACGGGAAGGAGAGCCTGCCTCGGTTGGAGTCGTGACAGTCGGCTATATTAGCCACGATATTAGCATTCTTTGTGCAGCTTCAAATATCGAACAAAGTTGGACATTTTTGCGCCTCAGTTTGTAATTTTCTTCCCGCATGTTTTGCAAGTTGCAATCCGTTTTTTGTTGATACAGCGTCGTCTTTATGTCTGAAAATAATAATTTTGGGTATCATCTTTCCAAGGGCTCCACCTGAATTCACTCGCAGACATTCCTCTGCACTGGCACCACAACTTTTTCTCAGCTGGCACAATTTGATTGGCTGCTGTCCGATTCAAACTGTAATCCGTTAAATGAAGAGTTGATGCGCTGTACACTTTTTTTAATAGCATCATTTTTTATATTTGGGCTTGGGGAGGGTATCAGGTTGAGTCATAAGGCTCAAGTCCAAGTCAAGTCACGAGTCATTGGTGTTAAAGTCAAAGTCGAGTTGCAAGTTATCATATTTGTGACTCCAGTTCAACTCGAGTCCAAGTCATGTGACTCGAGTCCACACCTCTGCTATTTACAGATGGGCTGTGTACAGGTGCAATGATCGGTAAGCTGCTCTGACAGCTGATGCTTAAAGTTAGTGAGGGAGAAATAAGACTCCAGCTTCAGTGATTTTTGCAATTCGTTCCAGTCATTGGCAGCAGAGAACTGGAAGGAAAGGCGGCCAAAGTAGGAGTTGGCTTTGGGGATGACCAGTGAAATATACTTGCTGGAGCACGTGCTACAGGTGGGTGCTGCTATGGTGATCAGTGAGCTGAGATAAGGAGGGGCTTTATCAAGCAAAGACTTTTAGATGACCTGGAGCCAGTGGGTTTGGCGACGAATATGAAGCGAGGTCCAGCCAACGCCAGCCAATGACCAGCTCGGAAACCAGATTGCATAGCGGAGAAGGTACGGTGTGATTCGAAATGGTCGGTGATCTGTTTGTTAACTTGGCTTTCAAAGACTTTAGAAAGGCAGGGTAGGATAGATATCTGTAACAGTTTGGGTCTAGAGTGTCTCGCCCTTTGAAGAGGGGGATGACAGTAGCAGCTTTCCAATCTTTAGGGATCTCAGACGATACAAAAGAGAGGTTGAAGAGGCTAGTAATAGGGATTGCAACAATTGCGGCGGATAATTTTAGAAAGAGAGGGTCCAGATTATCTAGCCCAGCTGATTTGTAGGGGTCCAGATTTAGGTCTATAACAAGCAGCAACAGTGAGAGAGACTTATTTCTGGAAAGGTGGGGTTTTAAAATAGAAGCTCCAACTGTTTGGGCATAGAATTGGATAGCATGACAGAACTCCGCAGACTATCTCTGCAGTAGATTAACTCCATCCCCTTTGGCAGTTCTAGCTTGGCAGAAAATATTGTAGTTGGGGATGTAAATTTCAGAATTTTTGGTGGCCTTCCTAAGCCAGGATTCAGACACGGCTAGGACATCAGGGTTGGCGAAGTATGCTAAATCAGTGAATAAAACAAACTTAGGGAGGAGGCTTCTGATGTTAACATGCATGAAACCAAAGCTTTTACGGTTACAGAAGTCAACAAATAATAGCGGTTGGGGAATAGGAGTCGAACTGGGGGCTACAGGGCCTGGGTTAACCTCTACATCACCAGAGGAACAGAGGAGTAGGATAAGGGTACGGCTAAAGGCTATAAGAACTGGTCGTCTAGTGCGTTGGGGACAGAGAATAAAAAGAGCAGATTTCTAGGCGTGGTAGAATAGAGTCAGGGCATAATGTTGTCACGAACCGGCTCAAAGTTCATAACAAAAGGGAGACGACGTGGAGACATGGCATAACAAAATATATTTATTAAATAAAGTAAACTAAGTACAATTAACAATGGTGTGTGTAATCAGTAGTGCAATAAAACCGGAGACCAGCAAGGACCCCGGAACACCATACCAGTCACAAATACAAGTTGACCCAGTCTTTGCGTCCATTTGCCCTAGCCAACCTCATCCTCCCCAGACCTCAGCAACCTTTGCGAAGAGGAAGCAACCTTTAAGAGGAAGAAGAAAACGAGACCAGAAGGGAACAGACAGGAGCGACAGAATAGGAGAAAACCAAACACAAAATAACATTCCCAAGAAACGCATTAGTTCCTTTTTAGTAGTTGGTGGTGGAAAAGCATCAATAGCTACCACCTTAGCCCGAACAGGACACACTTCACCCTGCCCAACCACCTTTCCAAGGTATGTAACGGTCACCTGTGCAATCTCACATTTAGCCAGATCACCAGCGGAAAACAGGCGTCGCCGGAAATCACACATACCATAACAGGGACTGAGGGGGCTCGGGAGACTTCCAGTCATCCTGGAGAACAGATAGAAGTCTACTCACCTTATTTCCAAACACAAGGTCATTTGGACTGAAACCCGTGCTTTCCTGTGAAACCTCCCTAGCGGCTAAATGTAACCAAGGCAACACCTCCTCCCAATCCTTATCCATCTCAGTACAATAAGCTTTCAACAAAGACTTAAGTGTTTGATGGAAACGTTCCAGTGCTACTTGACATTGCGCGTGATAGGCGCTAGACAAATTGTGTTTAATATGGAGCTGTTGGAGAACCTGACCAAACAGATTAGAGGTGAAATTAGATCCCTGATCACTCTGAATGACCTTAGGGATTCCAAACAGTGAGAAAAACTGAGTCAAAGCTTTGAACACAGACTTAGTTGTGATAGACCGGAGAGGATAGGCAGCAGGAAACCTAGTGGTCTGACACATCACAGTGAACAGGTAACTACTACCCTTTTTAGAACGAGGCAGGGGACCAACGCAGTCAATAATCAGATACTCAAAAGGTTGGCTGAGTACAGGAATAGGAAACAGTGGTACCGGCTTAATAGCTTGATTAGGTTTACCAGTTAATTTTCAGGTGTGACAAGTTTTGATGAACTCAGAAACATCCCTCTTTCACCTAGGCCAAAAGAAATGTCTTAATATGCGATTGTAGGTTTTCCTCACACCCATATGTCCAGCATCGTCATTGTGGGAAGTTGTCAACACCAACTCATGAAGCTTAACTGGTACAACAACCTGACTAATCGCCTCCCCCAGAAAACAACTACCATGAGACACCCACTTTCTCATCAGGACATCCTCTTGGAGAAAATAGCCATGGGCGACATCTCTCAACTGTTCCACAGGAACAATTTGGTCACGCAACTCTTCCAATGTGGGGTCAGTCCGTTGCGCATTGACCAGATCGGAGCGGGATACAGATAACGGGATAACAGGGAAAGCAGTGACAGACCTCTTTGTGGTATTGTCGCTAGTTGGCGCAGTGACCAGTTCGCCACGGCTCATAGAATGCCTCACTGCACACGCAGAGAACACCTCTGGGAAACTCTGCGCACTCATCTGGATTCCCTGCAACTAACGGCTTAGTGGAAACCACTAGAGATGGAAACACGACAGGCCATACACGCTCACCAGCCAAGTTATTCCCAAGGATAACGTCGATACACTCAATTGGCAACGAAGGACGCACCCCCACCTTTCACCAGTCCACAAT
Organism: Salvelinus fontinalis; assembly: GCF_029448725.1. Taxonomy (NCBI): domain Eukaryota; kingdom Metazoa; phylum Chordata; class Actinopteri; order Salmoniformes; family Salmonidae; genus Salvelinus; species Salvelinus fontinalis. Next base: position 72,212,798 of record NC_074666.1, on the reverse strand, counting down.
CCAACATCAGTTTATGCAATGGGACTGACAGTGTTCAAACCTATTCCCCTAATTAGAACACTATTCCCGAATCAGTCTCAGCAGAGAAGGGTAACAGACTCCAACACAAACAATTCAGAGGCACCTGTGTCTCTCAGGATCTTCACTGGCACTAGGTCCTTACCTAACAGACACAAAACCCTCCATAATGAAAGGTAAATAGTCTGGGTCAATATGGACTTTCACATGCCCCTGGGCCTGAGACAATGTGTCAGGAGTGAACTGTTGTGGAACAGGCACAGCTAACGCCGTAGAATTAGATTTAACGTAAGTACTGCATTTCCCCCTAGCCCTGAGAACCGGACATTCGTTTTTCCAATGACCTGAACCTTGACAGTAGTGACACTCTTGAACAAAGTCATCTTTACCACGGGAGTCAGGCTCAACCCTAGTTGAATGAAACTTTTCCCGTGAACCAAAGTATCTCGGTGAGCGAGGCCCAAATCTCTCTGAACGCCCCCACTCACTCCGAATATGAGGCCCTGCAAAGACACTTGTGAGTCAAAACATACTCGTCCGCCAAAACCGCATCTTCAGCGAGTCTTTACTTTTCGTTCGTTAATGTGCGTGGCTATACGATCAGGGATTGGGTCCTTAAATTGCTCTAACACAATCAGATCCCACAGCCCTTGGAAAGTCATAACTGCAGAGGCGGAACACCAGCGATTAAACTGTGAAGATCATTTTCACGCAAACTCAACATGAGTCTGTTTATCATCCCTTTTTAAAGTTCTAAATTGTTGGCGGTAAATCTCAGGAACCAATTCGTAAATCTGTAACACAGCCGTTTTAACCTTATCATAACTGACACTGTAGGCTACTCTAAGAGCTGAATATGCTTCCTGCGCTTTACCAGTCAGCACACACTGCAACATTAAAGTGTGGTCAGAATCAGGCCAACTCCTAGCGTCAGCAACACGCTCAAACAACAAAAGAATGTATCAGGGTCTTTTTCATTAAATTGAGGCAACAACCGTAAGTTCCCAACAACATCAAATGTGTCCGGGGCACGACCAGAAGAGGAACGACCCCTAGGTAAATCTGGGTCACCTTCCCAGAGCAAACTCTCCCCTTAGAGCTTTCCTTCCCTAACCAACTCTAGCCGCTCTTGTTGCAGCTTGATTTTAGCACACTCCAAATCCTGTTTCAATTCCAATTCCTTTTCATATTTTAACCGATCAGCAGCCAATTATTTTTCATACTTTACACGATCATGCTCTAGCTTCTCACGATTATGCTCTAGCTTCTCACGATCATGCTCTAGCTTCTCACGATCATGCTCTAGCTGTAACAGAAGCCGTTCTTTCTGCTGTTCAAAAAGAAGACTACTAGGACTAACAGATGGAGTGGCCATTGTAACGTTACGGGGAGACGGTGAGTCCTCAGCAGAGGCTGCCCCAGTGGTAACTTCAAGAATACCACTCTCCATCAGATTGGCCTTCAATATTAAAGTAATAGAATTTTAGACGTTTATCACTAATTTCAACCTTGTAGTGTTCAGCAACCTTCAACAGCTGTTCTTTAGTACTGTCACACCCTGACCATAGAGAGCCCTTGGTTCTCTATGGTGTAGTAGGTCAGGGCATGACTAGGGGGTGTTCTAGTTCAATATTTCTATGTTGGCAGCTGGTAATCGTTGCCTCTAATTGGGGATCATACACTGCTCAAAAAAATGAAGGGAACACTAACATAACACATCCTAGATCTGAATGAATGAAATATTCTTATTAAATACTTTTTTCTTTACATAGTTGAATGTGCTGACAACAAAATCACACAAAAATTATCAATGGAAATCAAATTTATCAACCCATGGAGGTCTGGATTTGGAGTCACACTCAAAATTAAAGTGGAAAACCACACTACAGGCTGATCCAACTTTGATGTAATGTCCTTAAAACAAGTCAAAATGAGGCTCAGTCGGGTGTGTGGCCTCCACGTGCCTGTATGACCTCCCTACAACGCCTGGGCATGCTCCTGATGAGGTGGCGGATGGTCTCCTGAGGGATCTCCTCCCAGACCTGGACTAAAGCATCTGCCAACTCCTGGACAGTCTGTGGTGCAACGTGGCGTTTGTGGATGGAGCGAGACATGATGTCCCAGATGTGCTCAATTGGATTCAGGTCTGGGGAACGGGTGGGCCAGTCCATAGCATCAATGCCTTCCTCTTGCAGGAACTGCTGACACACTCCAGCCACATGAGGTCTAGCATTGTCTTGCATTAGGAAGAACCCAGGGCCAACCGCACCAGCATATGGTCTCACAAGGGGTCTGAGGATCTCATCTCGGTACCTAATGGCAGTCAGGCTACCTCTGGCGAGCACATGGAGGGCTGTGCGGCCCCACAAAGAAATGCCACCCCACACCATGACTGACCCACCGCCAAACCGGTCATGCTGGAGGATGTTGCAGGCAGCAGAACGTTCTCCACGGCGTCTCCAGACTCTGTCACGTCTGTCACATGTGCTCATGTGCTCAGTGTGAACCTGCTTTCATCTGTGAAGAGCACAGGGCGCCAGTGGCGAATTTGCCAATCTTGGTGTTCTCTTCTCTGGCAAATGCCAAACGTCCTGCACGGTGTTGGGCTGTAAGCACAACCCCCACCTGTGGACGTCTGGCCCTCATACCACCCTCACGGAGTCTGTTTCTGACCGTTTGAGCAGACACATGCACATTTGTGGCCTGCTGGAGGTCATTTTGCAGGGCTCTGGCAGTACTCCTCCTTGCACAAAGGCAGAGGTAGCGGTCCTGCTGCTGGGTTGTTGCCCTCCTACGGCCTCCTCTACGTCTCCTGATGTACTGGCCTGTCTCCTGGTAGCGCCTCCATGCTCTGGACACTACGCTGACAGACACAGCAAACCTTCTTGCCACAGCTCGCATTGATGTGCCATCCTGGATGAGCTGCACTACCTAAACCACTTGTGTGGGTTGTAGACTCCATTTCATGCTACCACTAGAGTGAGAGCTCCGCCAGCATTCAAAAGTGACCAAAACATCAGCCAGGAAGCATAGGAACTGAGAAGTGGTCTGTGTTCGCCACCTGCAGAACCACTCCTTTATTGGGGGTGTCTTGCTAATTGCCTATAATTTCCACCTTTTGTCTATTCCATTTGCACAACAGCATGTGAAACTTATTGTCAATCAGTGTTGCTTCCTAAGTGGACAGTTCGATTTCACAGAAGTGTGATTGACTTGGAATTACATTGTGTTGTTTAAGTGTTCCCTTTATTTTTTTGAGCAGTGTACATTTTTCAGAGAGAAAACTTGTAAAGTGGTCCAATTCGACCGGAACACAGGAGGGTTAAGAGAAATATAACTAGAGGGCCGTTGTAATTAAGATTGTGCCAATTAAAACTGAGCACAAATGGACAGCTATGGGATCCATCGCGGAGAAAATTGCTCACCACGATCCAGCACCAGCGGGTGGAAAGCGTCACTTGCTGGGCCGCGCCCAGCACTGTGTTGCTTGCTAGAATAGTTGACTAGTACGGCTATGTGTTTGACATGGGCAGCAGCAGGCCTGCGAGTCAAGTGCGAGAGAACGCAATTTGATTTTGTTCCCATTCCCTTTACGCCAAGTTTAGGATGGTAAACTAATAGAAAATGTTAGTAGAAAACTGTTGCGAAAACTGCTCCAGATCACTTGATATCAAGAATAGAATATGGAGAGTGGAGAGGGTCAGACCCGAACTAACCTAAACGGTCTAACGTACAGCAGAGCGTGTCCAACTCCAAACCAACCACACTGGATAGATAGGAGCATATCATGAGCGCACAGCTTACAAAACAGAGCTGAGAGCTCTCTGTGTAAAATAGGGCCCATATATACATATCCCATGTTTTTTTTCTCTCTCCCCCCTACCCCAATCCCATTATCATTTATATCAACAATGCAACGGAAAAAATAGCTTAATCGTTTTTATTGCAACACAAATGATTGCAGCTTTACCATCTCACCACCAGGGGGTGCTGTACCATCTCCAGCACCTCTACATCCCATGGCTATGGATAAAACAGGGTGATTGGTTCAATAATCTCAAGCAAGACGGCAATAGAACATAACGGGTCCTTTTATTGGTCAGGTAGGCACAAGGCCCGGAGTGACAGGCCTGCTCATGGGACCTGGCTCTTGTAGCCGTAGTTGAGTTCTGCCCCTCCACTAAGCAGCAGGTCGATCCCAGTGCAGAACGTAGCATCAGCAGCCAGGTACAGAGCAGCCAACCCACTCTCAGCTTCTGTCCCCATTCGACCAAGCAGCTGTTGGAGATTAGGAAGAATGTTAAAGATAAGGCATCAGGTTCATCAAGACGAGAGATGCAAGTGAACTTAGGAAGTCTCTAACAACCCTCCCTTTTCAATGCATTCTGAAATATGTCATTGTAACAGATCTTATATTTCATCGTATATCTTGTATTGGCTCCTGTCCAGTGAGCACTTGCCTGAGCGTTCTCGCCCTCTTTAATGGTGGCTAAGGTATCTGCAGTCTGTCCAGCCAGCTCCTCCCACAGAGGTGTCATCACATTACCAGGGGAGATGCTACAAGATAATACAAATTTAGACTGCAGCAAACAGAGCTAGAGATAAGAGAAAAAGTGGAAAAATACAAAAGTATTTTTAAAACAGGACAGACAAAAGGGCAAGAGAAAACATTTTGTAGAAAATCCTAAAAGTTTGTAAAAGGAGACAGATGCCAGTTCTACTCACCAGTTGACTCTCACTTGGTACCGACTCTCATCCACAGCCATGGCTTTCGTCATGGCAATGATCGCCCCCTTGTGGAGGAAAAAAAACACATCACCCCTGTTAGGCCTACTTCTCCAAACAGTGGGATAAAGTACTGATGCATACTGTTATCTCGATTTTTAGTTCACCTTAGTGGCTACATATGGTGCTGCATTTTTCTGACCAATGGAGCCCACCAGACTGGACAAGTTAATGATGTTCCCCTGGCGCTGTCGCAGGTGGGGCAGGGCATACTGAGGAGGGGAGAGAGGTGGGGAGATCCCGTGATGAATAAAACATATTATAAGCTATATAATAACCCATTATTAAGGCTCATACATGCTTTTAACAAGTAATAAAGCATTATACCTGAAGGCTTTCAGTAAAGTAAATATAATGAGTGAATTATTTACTTTGGAGGCCAGGAAGTAACTGATGAGGTTAAGATTCAAAAGATCTCTGAACTCATCTGCAGTAGTGTCATCTGTGGGTTTATGAGGTGGGTCTGAAAGGGGATGAAAGTGAGGGAACTCAATGAATACAGCATAAACACAAACCAAATGTCTATGGAGTATTTGAACTGTAGAAGAGGGGGAAAAACATGCATTTCATATCCACAAAAAAAGTGTTAAGTGGTACAAAAACGTATGCAGATCTTAAAAAACGATGAAAACCAGTATAGCATTAAAAATACATCCGCGTTGCGACTTGCACCTTTGTCAGGGTGTGACGATCAGGAGGTGATCGGTTCGATGCTGCAAGCTGCAAAGGGTATACACTAAGTACAATACATTAGGAACACCTGCTCTTTCCACATCAGACAGACTGGGTGAATACAGGTGAAAGCTATGATCCCTTATTGATGTCACTTCAAATCAGTGTAGATGAAGGGAAGAAGACGTTATAAATAAGTATTTTTAAGCCTTGAGACAATTGAGACATGGATTGTGTATGTGTGCCATTCAGAGGGTGAATGGGCAAGACAACATATTTAACTGCCTTTAAACAGGTTACGGTAGTAGGTACCAGGCGCACCGGTTTGTGTCAAGAACTGCAACACTGCTGTGTTTTTCACCATAAATAGTTTCCTGTGTGTATAAAGTATGGTCCACCACCCAAATGACATCCAGACAACTTTGGGAAGCATTAGTCAACATGGGCCAGCATTCCTGTGGAACGCTTTCGACACCTTGTAGAGTCCAGGCTGTTCTGGGGGCAAAAGGAGGGGTGCAACTCAATATTAGGAAGGTGTTCTTAATGTTTTGTACACTCAGTGTATGTGTTTTTCATGCTTGAATATGCCTGTTTAAATAATGGCTTGCCAGGGCCTCTGAAGTAGCACAGCGGTCTAAGGCACTGCATCGCAGTGTTAGCTGTGTTCCTGCAGATCCTGGTTATATACCGGGCTGAGTCGCAGCCGGTCGTGACCGAGAGACCCATGAGGCGACGCACAATTGGCCAAGCGCCGTCCGGGTTAGGGGAGGGTTTGGCCGGCCGGGATGCCCTTGTCACATCGCGCTCTAGCGACTCCTGTGGCGGGCCGGGTGCATGCACACTGACAGTTGTTCGGTGTTTCCTCTGACACATTGGTGCAGCTGGCTTCCGGGTTAAGTGTGCATTGTGTCAAGAAGCAGTACGGCTTGATATGACAAAATTGGGTAGAAAAAGGGGGTAAAAAAAGTATATATATAACAATAAAAATAAGTGCCTGGACGTGGCTTGGTATACCAACTATCAGCTGATTTGTGGATATATAATTTCCTTTCTTTCTTTAACAACATCAATGCGCATACAAAATGATAACAGATACTCACGCCACCCAGCATTGTTGACCAGACAGTCTATTTGACCATAATGCTCCACTGTCACTGAAATCAACCTCTGCAGAGAGAATATCATACGTTGAGTTGACTGCACTCTGTCATTGACCACCACACTGTGTAAGACGTTTAGAATTTCTATCTCCAGGTATGTGGACCTATGATCCAATTAACTATGTACCTACCTAACTTGCTAGAGGTAACTTACATAGAGCCTAAGCTGAAAAACCAGCTAGACACACCACTAAAATAACATAGAAACATACACACATCCCTCAGTCAAACACACAAAACAGGTTATAGCAATGTCACTATTGTTCACAAGCACCAGGGTCTGGACACTGATTGATGATTGGATGGGTCTGGACACTGATTGATGATTGGATGGGTCTGGACACTGATTGATGATTGGATGTGTAGAAAAAAAAGAAGTCGCTCTGGATAAGAACATCTGCTAAATGACCTAAATGTAAATTTAAAACATTAGGGAAAGTGTTTTACTAGGATTAAATGTCAGGAATTGTGAAAAACGGAGTTTAAATGTATTTGGCTAAGGTGTATGTAAACTTCCGACTTCAACTGTATATATATATATCTTTTATACTAATTAATACATGTATGTCAGCACAGACCTCAATGCCTGAGCGAACTCTCAGTCTGGGAGGCAAGCACAAAAAACAGGGGAAGAAAACAGGAAACCAGGGCACAGGAAACAGAGAGCTTCAAATAATGACCGACTGGGCCTTTAATAGTGATTTCTAAGCAATTTCTAAGCAGACCTTCAAATGAGGAGCAAGGGGCTTGCTAGAGTAAACTCAGTGGAGAAGAGTCCTTTCACAGACAGGGAAAATCCAACAAAGACTAAAGATAGGTGGAGTGTAGATTACAATACAAAACGTTATAGTAAGCATTCTGATAAACCACAGGTCATGTGATCCATTGAGGAATGAGGATATAAACTCTGTTGAAATGTTATGCATATGAGTGATCATTTGACTCTCATTTCACTGCCCTATAAGATGTCATTGCCCAGAAGCCCTACCTTGATGTCCTCTTCTTTGGAGATGTCACAAGGTACAAATTTGCATGACCCTGGCCCTGCCCTGTTCAGCTCGGCCTCTAGAGCCTGTCCTGCTGCCACTGTAAAAAAACAATATATATATATATATATATATATATATATATATATATATATATATATATATATATATATATATATAATAAGAATACAGTAAACTTATGAATATGCAATGTAAAGATGATGTAGAGATGGATTTTTTAAATGATTCATAAAGTCTTCAACAATGGATTACTGATTAATTTAGATTCTGAGACACTTTATTGATACCTGTGTGGTGATTCTGATGGTTTCTTGGAACTGATGGCTTCTACGGTTGTGGCTAGATGGGTAGGAGAACTAATGCAGCAGGTTAGGAGAATTAATGCAGCAGGTTAGGAGAATTAACGTAGCAAGTTAGGAGAATTAAAGTAGCAGGTTAGGAGAATTAACGTAGCAAGTTAGGAGAAAAAGTTTAAGGTTAGGCTTAGCTACAATCCTACAGTTGTCACCGACGCAACTCGAACATGCAATTTTTGGTACGTAGCTGTACTCCATCTAGCCACAACCGTAGAAGCCACCAGTTCCACCACACCTGCAATGGTATACTTTAATCTGAGCAAAAATATCTAATAAACGTGCTGACACTCACCCCCTCTTGCACAGAAGACAACTTTGGCTCCATTCTCCACTGGGGAAAAAACAACAGAATAGCATATTATTGTTTCCCCAGTACCTCACTCTGCTCAAATCTCAACAAACTAACTTCAAATCAGCAACTTTGATTCTTACCGAATACTCTGACAATCCCTCTACCAATCCCTTTGGACCCGCCGGTCACAATGACAACTTTGTCTCCGTAACGCAAAGTACTGCCTGACATGTTCACAAGAGCCAAGCCGTCACCGGTGATAATTTCAGTGATGATACGTTCGCAAAGAACCGCCACTACCTGGTTGACTGTGTTGGTCGAATGACGCAAACAAAGTTACTTGACCTCTTTCCAAGCTACACTTTTTTATTCTATTTCTTTACATGCAGCTAAATATATAATTGCATCCCTCCCGTTGTCTTTTTGTCTTTTACATTTCTACGTTAACTTTCTCTTCCCTCCTCCAAGTTCCTCAAAAATCATGGGATTTGTTGTCGCCTGTGAAGACAGGTGAGCGGCTTTGTGGGACTTGTAGTTTAAGCTCCATGCAAGTTCTAACGCACATCCTGGTGCTGCAACCTGCTGTGTCAACATGTACGGTATCTCAGTCTATGTATGAGGCATATTCTGAAATGGAAAAAATAAGCCATTACATTCATCAATTAACCAAGAAGCCAATGGGATGGTTTTTGCAATTGTTTAATGCATAATAAAAAAATACTTTAAATACTTTAATGCTCACCTTCCTTTAAGATCCACCTCATATCAGTGTTATAACTGTTATACATTTTACTTGTTCCCCCCCCCCCCCCCCCTTCCAACTGGCACACGTCTCTAAATAGTTAACTCAACCATCAATTCTTATTTTACATTTAATATTTGAGTCATTTAGCTTACAATCTTATCTAGAGCGATTTACCGGAGCAATTAGGGTTAAGTGCCTTGCTCAAGGGCACATCAACATATTTTTTTACCTAGTCGGCTCGGGATTCAAACCAGCAAACTTTCGGTTACTGGCTCAAAGTTCTTAACTGCTAGGCTACATGCCGCCCCATGCAACCTTTTTCTAGCCCAGAAATAATGCTGTTGACATCTTACAGTGGTCACTATATGTCACTTACATTTTTGTTGACACAACACCTGTGAATCATTACCTGTCTGACACGTGTGCACCATACCCTATACTATACCATACACTAAGCCAACTGAATAAAGGCTTATGAAAGGATAATCAGAAAAAGAGTGTCATGGTTTTTTGTTGTAGACTTTCAGTTTTACTGTTTGGTCTCATAACATGTGTTAACATGTGTGTAAATGTGACTTGGGCCCTACATTTTTCCTGACCACACCTCACCAGGAAATGCATTGGCTCTGCTACATAACTCGTTTAGCGCCCTGTGTGTTTCCTGGTAAGGTGACATGGTCACAAAAACACAGTGCCCTAGTCAGGAGCAATATAAATACTGAAGCCAGAATGGAACTCCAAAATACATTCTCACTGGGATTTTATGGGTGTTCATTTGGGTCTCGTGAGGACATCAGTACATGTGTTGAGGATAGTGTGTGTGTGTTTTTGTGTGTTTTGTTTATGACAGGGAGAGAGGGAAAATTAAAGACTTTAAGAGAGAGGCAGGGGGCTGACATTAGGGGGCGGGGGTATGAAGAGGACACCGTGCTGAGGTTGTAGAGAGAAGGCAGTGGATTGAATTTCGACCTGACAGCATTCTCCAGAGAAATAGTAGGCATGACAGAGAGCAAAGGGGAGAGACTGAAGGCTGTGACCTACAAATAAGCTTAACTATCTTCACTTCACCCATGGTGGGGTATCAGCAGACAGATTAACACCACCCCTGAAGGAGCCATGGTGCCCCCCCCCCCCCCCCCCCCCCCCCCCCAGCTAGGGAGGCGGGAGATAGAGACTTACGGAGAGATCAAACAGGCGATAGACAGACAGAGAGACGGCCAGAGGGAGGGCTGGACGGACAGACAGACAGACGGCCAGAGGGAGGGCCAGACAGACAGACAGACAGCCAGACAGATACCCTGTGGTGGAGGTACAGTAGTGGAGGCACCGTGATTCTCTTGAGTAATTAGTCTCTATCAACAGTAGCTGACTGACAGAGGGGTGAGTGGACAGTGCAGGCTGCTTCTTGTAAATAACACCAATAATATGGTTCTTACTTCACAGCAGCATGCTTGGGCATGGCTTGTAACTGGGATGTTTATGAGTAGGACTCTGTGTTATTCTAATAATGGCTGTGTTGACTGTAAAGACTAACCTTCTGATTAAAGAAATAGTAATTCTGACCGAACATATAGGTTCTGATTGAAATAACACCTGTCTAGTTCATGCTTTTATTTGTTATTCTGTACTGTAGTTGTAAAATGTGTCTTGCATACTACCGGTCAAGAATTTTAGAACATCTACTCATTCAAGGGTTTTTCTTTATTTTAACAATTTTCTACATTGTAGAATAATAGTGAACACATCAAAATTATGACATAACACATATGGAATCATGTAGTAACCAAAAAAATGTTAAACAAATCAAAATATATTTTGTATTTGAGTTTCTTCAAATAGCCACCCTTTGCCTTGATGACAGCTTTGCACACCATTGACATTCTCTCACCAGCTTCACAAGGTGGTTACCTGGAATGCATTTCAATTAACAGGTGTGCCTTCTTAAAAGTTATTTTGTGGAATTTCTATCTTTCTTAATGTGTGTGAGCCAATCAGTTGTGTTGTGACAAGGTAGGCGGGGTGTACAGAATATTGCCCTATTTGGTAAAAGACCAAGTCCATATTATGGCAAGATCAGCTCAAATAAGCAAAGGGAAATGACAGTCCATCATTACTTTAAGACATGAAGGCCACTCAATACGGAACATTTCAAGAATTTTGAAAGTTTCTTCAAGTGCAGTCGCAAAAACCATCAAGTGCTATGATGAAACTGGTTCTCATGAGGACCGCCACAGGAATGGAAGACCCAGAGTTACCTCTGCTGCAGAGGATACGTTCATTAGAGTTACCAGCCTCAGAAATTGCAGCCCAAATAAATGCTTCACAGAGTTCAAGTAACAGACACATCTCAACATCAACTGTTCAGAGGAGACTGCGTGAATCAGGCCTTCATGGTCAAATTACTGCAAAGAAACCACGACTAAAGGACACCAATAATAAGAAGAGGGTTGCTTGGGCCAAGAAACACGAGCAATGAACGTTAGACAGGTGGAAATTGTCCTTTGGTCTGGAGTCCAAATTGGCGATTTTTGGTTCCAACCGCCGTGTCTTTGTGAGACGCTGTGTGGGTGAACGGATGATCTCCGCATGTGTATTTCCCACCATAAAATGGAGGAGGAGGTGTTATGGTGTGGGGGTGCTTTGCTGGTGACACTGTCTGTGATTTATTTAGAATGTAAGGCACACTTAACCAGCATGGCTACCACAGCATTCTGTAGCGATACACCATCCCATCTGGTTTGGGCTTCGTGGGACTATCATTTGGTTTTTCAACAGGACATTTTTATTTTATTTTTTAAATGTAACCTTCATTTAACCAGGCAAGTCAGTTACAATGACCCAACACACCTCCAGGCTGTGTAAGGGCTATTTGACCAAGAAGGAGAGTGATGGAGTGCTGCATCAGATAATCTGGCCTCCACAATCCCCCGACCTCAACCAAATTGAGATGGTTTGGGATGAGTCAGACCGCAGAGTGAAGGAAAAGCAGCCAACAATTGCTCAGCATATGTGGGAACTCCTTAAAGACTGTTGGAAAAGTATTCCATGTGAAGCTGGTTGAGAGAATGCCAAGAGTGTTCAAAGCTGTTCTACAATGTAGAAAATAGTAAAAATAAAGAAAAACCCCTGAATGAGTAGGTGTTCTAAAATTCTTGACCGGTAGTGTATTTGCGGGTGAATTGGCTGAAATTACTTAAAGCTTACATTTCTGTTAAATAATTATGAGTATTAAAATTGCCAATAATGTGAGTTGTTTCTCCTCCCACTTCTTTATCTGCCATTACCTGATATGTCTCTTCTTCTGCAGTACCTGATATGTCTCTTCTTCTGCAGTACCTGATATGTCTCTTCTTCTGCAGTACCTGATATGTCTCTTCTTCTGCAGTACCTGATATGTTTCTTGATAACTTCAGCAGCGTTGTGCATTTCTCTCTAGAATAAGGGGACAAACTGTCCTCACAAAGAACTAAATAGAAGTTGAATGACAGACCAAGGAATGGAGAACCATGACAAGGGTGGAGGTGAAGGAGGAGGAGAAGGAGACAAGAAACATCTCCCAGAGGAGGTGAGCGAGAGCGACAAGGAGACCAAGGACCAGCGCAACAAGGCGGAGAAGGGAGAGAAGGAGACAGAGAACAACGGCAGTGAAAAGGAGAGGGTTGAGGGGAAAAGGGAAAGCTGCCGTCGCTCAGGCTCCCTGTGGAGGGGGGGCTGGGCCCTGACGGAGCGGCTAGCCATCAACGTGTCGGGGATGCGCTACGAGACACAGCTCCGCACTCTGGCCCAGTTCCCTGACTCCCTCCTGGGGGACCCTAACCGCAGAATTCGCTACTTTGACCCTCTGCGCAATGAGCTGTTCCTGGACCGGAACCGGAACTGCTTCGATGCCATCCTCTACTTCTACCAGTCTGGCGGGCGGCTGCGGCGGCCTGCCAACGTGCCCCTGGATGTGTTCTTGGATGAGCTGCGCTTCTATGAGCTTGGTGAGGAGATCATGGAACGCTTCAAGGAGGATGAGGGCTTCCCCAAGGAGGAGGTGCCAGCGCTGCCTGAGAACGAGATGCAGAGGAAGGTTTGGATGCTTTTTGAGCATCCAGAATCCTCCTCGGGCGCACGCATCATCGCCATCATCAGCGTCATGGTCATTGTGGTGTCCATCGCCATCTTCTGCTTGGAGACGCTGCCTGACTTCAGGAATGAGAAGGAGCTCCGAGAGGTGAGAGGGGACCGATGTGGGGCCAGGGGCCTGAGGGCCAAACAGAAATGACACACAGGAGAGAGAGAATGAGAGAGAAACAGAGAATAGTAGAAAAGGAAACAAACAAAGGGACCAGGAGAAAGGAGAGGCTGCGGGAGATGTGCATAAAGCACAGATAGAGGAAGGAGAGGAATGAAGAGAGGATGAAAGAGTAAGGAATGCATCTCGACAGGGTGCTAAGAGAACAGAGGTTAGCACATTGGGAGACTGATGATGGGGTGATCGTCAACAGTCAGTGAAGAATGACAATTAATAAAGGATGACAGTTAGTGAAGGATGACAGTTAGTGGATGACAGTTGGTGAAAGTCAATGACAGATGTCACCCTGTGGAACATAAATACTACATGTGTGACGACACAGGCCCCTTACAGGGTTAAACACAACATGCGACACACACACACACACACACACACACACACACACACACACACACACACACACACACACACACACACACACACACACACACACACACACACACACACACACGACAGACATTTCTGAGAATATTTTAGTCATGTCGTTAAAATTGAGGGAAAGGAATGGGAAGAGAGGGTGGTGAGGAGAGGGGGAACGAAAGTGTGGTAGGAATACAAGAGAAATAGATTGGAGGAGAAAGAGAATCACAGTTAGGGAACTAGAGAAAGAGGGAGGTTGCAGGTAAGAGCGGGAGAGAAAAAGGGGTGGGACAGAGAGAGATGAGGGGCAGGAAGGGAGGGGTAAATATGGACTGCACAAAGAACATTATGCTTTATTGATGGTATCTCCAGATCACTGTCCATCTGTGTCTCACTTTGACTGGTGCTCCAGGATCACTGCCAAGACGACTCCGTACGGGAATAGATGGAGTTGATAGGAACATATAAACTGGGAGAGAGAGAGGGGAGAGAGGGAGGGAGAGGGAGAGAGAGAGGGAGAGAGGGAGAGAGAGAGGGAGAGAGGGAGAGAGGGAGGGAGAGGGAGAGAGAGAGGGAGAGAGGGAGGAAGAGAGGGTAAGTAAGAGTGGAATGCAGAGGAGAGTGGAGAGGAGCGTGTCTCACGTTACTCCTTAGAGATCTAAAGGAGCTATATATAGCGTAAGCACAACCCTAAGAGCACATCAACACGTAAACGTTGGTTCCCATTAATAAACACACTGACTCATACCCACTGAAAGAGGCATGGAAAGAGTAGTACAGAACACCTATTTGATGACTCGCACAAAATGAAATGAACCCCACACGCCAAGTGGCTTACCGACAAGGTTGGCTTAGCTGCTTTTGGATTTTGAGGGATCATGCAAAAGCACAGAACACAAGGTATACGGTGGGTCTTACCGAAGCGCATATGCACACACCCGACCTCTCACACTCACTCAGTCACTCACACACACTCACATGATCAGAACATCTGACATAAGACACACAGTGCTCTGTACAGACTCAAAATGGCAGCATAGGTGGCAGCAACTGAAAATAAATATTTTACGATCACCTCTCGTTGCACCGGTAGCTCTAGACACTGCATACAGTATTGAAAGACATGCTGTATGGTTCTGTGACCATTTGGAATGAGCGGCTAGTTGTTATACCTTTGTTATTGGGTGACAAAGAGTGAGAATGTCTGCCGGGGCAGTGTGATCATGGCTTTTGAACCTCATAAAGGTGAGGAGAAATGGAACTAAAGTGGGTGACAAATGTGAGGGCAAATGTCACTGTCATTTCAGTTGGTAAAAGCATTCCAGGCCTCTACATAAAGACTAACATATGCAGTATATGCACAAACAAACAACTGCTGTATATGTACCTCACACAGGCACACTCATGCAGGCACATGGACACGCACTAACACACAAACAGAGTATCATAGACTTTTGCTTCACTATAATTTTATCATAGGCAATAAAGATTCTGAGCCATTAGACTCCAATCCGTCTCATGGCTGGACATACCATAAAACCTTTGAACCTTTGTACCACTTTGAACCCCAAGACTGCTTCTTAGAAAACATTGTCAGGATGAAATGAAGTGTCAGATTCCTCCGTTAGTCCAGACGCTGTGCTGTAACATTAGCCTTTGTCACATGCAGTCATGCACTGTAATGTTTTTCTTCTGTTTAAATATAGAGACCAAACACATTTGTATCAAAGTCTGCGGAAAGAAAGAGAGTGTGATTGCACAAGTGAATTTATGTTAACACAGTATTACAGTTATCACAGTCTTAATCAGACCGTGATGACAGATACATTTTCCACATGTGCTGAGGAAAGACTTTGCCACCTTTAAAATAATCACTTCTCCTCCCTATCTCCTCCTTCTCATGTTTACTGTAGTCATCATGGTTCTCCCCGATCTCTGTCTAACCTTCCCTCCTTACTATTTCTTATTAATTGATGTCCTTCATTACCCTTGTAATGAACACGAGGGGAGACAGAGAGCTGGTTTCAAGCGCAGGGCGCAGCAGGTGTTTATTGTAAAGGACCACAGGAGGAGGCAGGTAGCTGGGTCCAGGGACAGACAGAAGGTCATACACAGGGGGTCCAAAAGGGCAACAGTACAGGCAGGGTAAAAGCTAGTAATGTAGTCCGGGAGATCAGGCAATAGGTAGATAACAGGAAATCCGATAGGCTAAAGTACAGGCAGGGAATAGGCAAAAGGCGTTGTTAGGAAAACAAAATCTAACATACACGGGAGGCGTAAATCACAGGAAAACCAGTGCTATGAAAGACGTGTAAGACGTGTGTCACAAAACAAACAATACCTCACAGTGATGGGGTGCAAAGAACTGAACTAAATAGTGTGTGATAATGACATACAGGTGTGTGAACAGTTGATTAGAATTCAGGTGATTGGGATCTGGAGAGTGAGCTGCGTTCAGGGTGTTTGAGAGTGTGAGCTGGAAAGTGGGCTGGAAAGTTAGCAGCGTTCAGGGGATCTACGTGTTGGAGGGTGTGAGTTGGAAGCAGACGTTACAACCTGTTTGTTATCTCTTGTCTAAACCACAGTCATTCCCCCCTTCACTGTTCTACCTCCCCTCAATCTCTCCTGCTTAATTTCTACCACTCACTTTCCCTCTCTCCTTCTCTCCCTCCAGAAATTCACCTACCAGCCCCATCCTACCCTCCCCAACATCACCATCCTGGTCCCTCCCACTGGCAGTGCTTTCCATGACCCCTTCTTCCAGGTGGAGACCATATGTATCTTCTGGTTCTCCTTTGAGCTCATTATGCGCTTAGCCAGCTCCCCCAGTAAGCTCCACTTCTTCAAGGACGTGATGAACACTATCGACTTCCTCGCCATCATTCCCTTCTTCGTCACTCTGGGCACAGAGCTGGCCAGGGACAAAACCTCCAACAAGGACCCGGGCATGTCTTTGGCCATCATCAGGGTCATTAGGCTGGTCAGGGTGTTCAGGATCTTCAAGCTGTCGCGTCACTCCAAGGGCCTGCAGATCCTGGGCCAGACTCTGAAGGCCAGCCTGAGAGAGCTGGCCCTGCTCATCTTCTTCCTCTTCATCGGAGTCATCCTCTTCTCCAGCGCTGTCTACTTCGCCGAGGCGGACAGCCCCGACACGGTGTTCACCAGCATCCCTGAGGCCTTCTGGTGGGCCGTGGTCTCCATGACGACAGTGGGATACGGGGACATGTACCCTACGACTCTGGGGGGCAAGCTGGTGGGCTCCATGTGTGCCATCGCTGGCGTGCTCACCATCTCCCTGCCAGTCCCCGTCATTGTGTCCAACTTCAGCTACTTCTATCACCGAGAGACGGAGTGTCTCGAGAAAATCAGTGAGTACACCCACATCAGCACCTCTGTCTGGGAGGGTGAGGATGAGGAGGGAGACGAGCGGGAGGGAGATTACACTCCCCTGTATGTGGGCGACTGCAAGGGAATCTGTAACCCCCTCAATAGGACACTGCTGTCAGGACTGTGTGCGGGGCAGGACGGGTGGGAGAACAAAGGCAACGTGTACCTCAGGGAACCCCTGGTCACTCAGGTGTGAGACAGGATGGATAGATAGACAGAGGATCTGCTGAATACAACCCTGGTACTCTGCCTCTAAGTTAAATAGAGAGAAAGATAAAGGAGGATGGCAAAGTAAAGGAGAAGAGATACAAAAAAATTACTGTTTTACTCAAGGACTTACTTGCACGCTTGCACCGTCAATGGCTCACACCGTTTACTACAAACAGAACTGATGAGACCATGGCAGAGATATTGTGACAGCTTGCTTTTTGCTAATGTCACTGAGAATCGAGTATGATGCCATCATATTGACAATAAAAACAGCTGAAACAGAATGTATATTTATTTATTATATATTTACCAGATTGTAATAACAGTCTATACAGTACATACAACTCTAGCAATTGTAAATGTTGGTGTTTTTAAGACATGAGTGAATTGCAGTGCCATTTTATTTGTTATTGTGTGCTATCTAGCTAAATGCACAGGGCCATTTTTAATGTGTGTAGAGGGTTGACTAAGGGCGTTTCTAACATTTTTGTGAACCCAGTGCAGTTTGCAATTTTTTTTGTGCAGTGTGAACACTCCCAAAGGAACTCAGACCCCCTCAGAAGAGCCCACTAAGCGAACCGAACTGAGATCATCTCGAGAGCTGGTCTGAGTTCGGTTCTCTTGAATTCCGAGGTTCGGTTCCTTTTTTAGTGCAATGTGAACACGAAGCTCCCCAGGTTCACTTGTCATTATTTCCGCGAGACACACTAGACTACTGCAGCATTGTTTCCCTGCCTTAAACACTCACATTGGTGCCACAAAAGAGAGAAGTGGATGTGCAGGTTCATGGGAAAAAATGTGATGTTTTTTTATATTGATTAGCAATTGTCAAAAATCCACCGAAATGTTTAGTTTTTAGTTCAGATGATTTGTTTCCCATATGTGATCTATAGGCTAAGAGAGGTTCATAAACTGTTTATCTGATTGTGGGGTTTGAATAGTGTGAGAAGACAACAACATATTTGGTGAGAATCACAACATACGGTCCAAAATCAATTCTAGCTCTTAAAAGGGTGGTAGCTTACATTGGGTGTATAATTTTCAATTACAGTATTATTTAATCGGCAGTTATTCTTCTGCTATTTATTCTGGTACCAATAATATTTACATGTTAATAATGTCTTCTGATTAAAATGATTATTTCTCCCTTTTTTTCACTAAATGCAGTCTATTAGCTTTCAAAATGTAAGCAGGTGTATATAGCTGTCCGATAACACGTTTTGATGGAATGGCTTGTCCTGCACTGCACTTTGTAAAAACCCGGAGTGCATTGACTGAATTTTGGAAAAAGATCTTGGTTCTTTTCTAACCATGGCAATGCCAATGCAAAGAGGACTCGGACCACAAAATAGGTGAAGTGAACTGACAAAAGAGTTGAGTCCTCATTCAAAGATCAGTTCTTTTAAAGAGGACTATGTGTAAAAACACTCTGAATGTCCTGATGGGACTGGACACCCGTCTCTGAAAACTATGGCAGAAATGCTTTGCAGTGATATTGTGTTGACGTGGAACACAAAGAAATCAGCCTGGGGGCTGTGGTGCAAACAGAGAGCAGCACTAAGTGTTGGTCCTGGGCCAGTGGAGAGTTTTCAGTGTGTAATGGAGACAGCTAGGCTGGGCGGCAGGGAAATCTGATCCTGGACCTGTCAGGCTTCCAGCTGACCCTTCCTCCCAATGGCTGTGCAGGGCTAACACTAGTAGATACCACTGGCCTTAATCCATACTCACCCGACTGGGTAGAAGTACTTTACTGGTCATCCAAAGACACATCCCTGCCCCTGTCCATGTTACCATGGTGCCTCAATTACCTTGCCTACTTAGAATGTGTCTGAACAAAATGCTTTGCACAGTGTTCAGTGTTTATAATGTGCTTTATAAATATGTTCTTATGATCAGAGATTGTGAGCTGCACAGATTGTATAAGAGAGTAGGTTGTGTGTGTGTGTGTATGTGTATATGTGTGTGTGATTACCAGTATGTATTCTATGACTGTGTGTGTGTGTGTGTGTGTGTGTGTGTGTGTGTGTGTGTGTGTGTGTGTGGTTACCAGTATGTGTTCTATGACTGTGTGTGTTCGTGTGTGTGTGTGTTTGTGTGTGTGGTTACCATTATGTGTTCTATGACTGTGAGCCCTGTTTATATATGTGTGTGTGTGTGTGTGTGTGCGTGCGTGCGTGCGTGCGTGCGTGCGTGCGTGCGTGCGTGGTTACCAGTATGTGTTCTATGGCTGTGTGTGTATGTGTTCTATGACTGTGTGTGTGTGTGTGTGTGTGTGTGTGTGTGTGTGTGTGTGTGTGTGTGTGTGTGTGTGTGTGTGTGTGTGTGTGGTTACCAGTATGTGTTCTATGACTGTGTGTGTTCGTGTGTGTGTGTGTTTGTGTGTGTGGTTACCATTATGTGTTCTATGACTGTGAGCCCTGTTTATATATGTGTGTGTGTGTGTGTGTGTGTGTGCGTGCGTGCGTGCGTGCGTGCGTGCGTGCGTGTGCGTGCGTGCGTGCGTGCGTGGTTACCAGTATGTGTTCTATGACTGTGTGTGTATGTGTTCTATGACTGTGTGTGTGTGTGTGTGTGTGTGTGTGTGTGTGTGTGTGTCTGTGTGTGTGGTTACCAGTATGTGTTCTATGACTATGAGCCCTGTTTATGTGTGTGTGTGTGTGTGTGTGTGTGTGTGTATGTGTGTGTGTCTGTGTGTGTGTGTCTGTGTGTGTGGTTACCAGTATGTGTTCTATGACTGTGTATGCACGTGTGTGCGGTTACCATTATGCGTTTTATGACTGTGAGCCCTGTTGATATGTGTGTGTGTCTGTCTGTCTGTCTGTCTGTCTGTCTGTCTGTCTGTCTGTCTGTCTGTCTGTCTGTCTGTCTGTGTGTGTGTGTGTGTGTGTGTGTGTGTGTGTGTGTGTGTGTGTGTGTGGTTACCAGTACGTGTTCAATGACTGTGAGCCCTGTTTATATGTGTGTGTGTGTGTGTGTGCGTGCGTGTGTGCGTGCGTCTGTGTGTGTATGCACGTGGGTGTGGTTACCAGTATGTGTTCTATGACTGTGAACCCTGTTTATATTTGTTGTATTTAATAAAGATGGTATTTTATCAGTTATCTAAATGAGTCCCTGTTTTGTTAACAGAGGGGAGATGAGTCAGCAGATGCCCACTTCACCACAAAACAATTATCTAAAAAACAACAACCAAAATGTCAAGTCTTTCAAAATGTTGACATAATATGTTAAATGTCTGATATTTTTGGTAGATTTAGATACCATCTGTTTAATTTGGTAAGAGAGCAGATTGGATCATTTGAGTTCCCACTTCACACGCACCCCGAAGGATTGAGTTGATTTCCGTTGTTGCAACTATCTCTTTAGTCTCTAGAGGTCAAAGCACTCAGTGCAAATCCTCCCAGTCATCCCAGCTCAGGGACATCATACTGAGGACTCTGTGGTTGCTTCTTCTGAGCCATGAAGCCAGAAGAAACATGTACTGTGTATATTGCAGATTGAAATAATTATGTAAACAATAACGAATTATACAAACAACATACATTTTATGGGACAACCATACAAAACATTCCCATAAGTACAGTGATTCATGTCTGTAATGCATTTCTTTCTGCAACATTCTTCACCCTCCGCGCTACTGGGATAAAAGCCTAGTTGGCAGAAATGGTGAATTGTGGGATTAAATAAACATGCAATAACTGTGACACTAATGTAATGATATCAATTACCATCCTCTACATAGAAATAACATCAACCCGTTCCTCTACTCTGCCAGGGAGGACTGAGGAAACTCAGTGACTTTTGCTAAAAGAGAGAATTAAATGCTTCTAAATAAAACTGGAGAAAAGCCAGACTGAAGAGAAGTTGAAATGAATGGGTTTTCAGTAACACTGACGGTTTGAGCAGATGAGTCTCTTCATGCCCTCACTGCTTGATGACTGTCCCAATGATTACATACCCTGACCCCCCTCTCCCCCCGGGTTGGCTGACATTCCGATGTCGTGTTGTGGGTTAGAGGTTTCTACTGTGATATATGGACAACTCATTTTGTGGTTTTGAGTGATTTATGCTTGTTTTTGGTTGCTATTCATTGAATTGACAAAAAAAATACAAGTGGCAATCTTGTTGTGTAAGGAATTCCTGTATGTGAGTCGAAAATAAATGAATCATAGTTTGTCTGTTTTGTTGAATACCTTCACCCAGAGAGTCGAGGCATGTCTGTCCCTGTTCACTGGCTTCACTAGGTGGTGGTGGCCTGTTGTGGCCTGAAGCTTTCCCTCATTATCTACCTGTTTCTCTCATCCTCTCCTCCTCTCCGTGACGTGCAGGGTCCCAACACTAACGTCAGTCCTGTTTGCAATTACCCACAGTGCCCTATGCTGTCTGGAAGAATGAGTTGGATTGACGTCTTTCTGGCCATCTGCCGTTCTTCTATTCCTCTCCTCTCCCATCCCTCCCCAACTCTTCTTTGGGAGGATTAAGTGTGTTGATATCTCTGTGTGTCTTTGTCTCATCAATGTGTAAATGTGATGCTGTGTGTGTGCGTGTGCGTGTGCGTGTGCGTGTGCGTGTGCGAGGTTTGGTGTGTCAGTTGCAACTTGAACGTCCAGTAATATCCTTGTCCACTGGATTTCATCCCTGTCTTTAGTCACAAAAAGTGTGTGTAACGGCAGTCTACTTCGTCCTCCTCCTCAGACGAGGAGAGGCGAGAAGGATCAGAGGACCAATGTGCAGCGTGGTAATTTGACATAATGAATTTAATGGACAAAACAAAAACACTATACAAAATAACAAAAGAACATACCGTCACAGTCCTAGCTGGTGCAGAACACAAACACAGAGACAGGAAACAACCACCCACAATCCCCAACACAAAACAAGCCACCTATATATGGCTGGCGTCTCTGGCGGCTCCTGACTGGCTGGCGTCTCTGGCGGCTCCTGACTGGCTGGCGGCTCTGGCGGCTCCTGACTGGCTGGCGGCTCTGGCGGCTCCTGACTGGCTGGCGGCTCTGGCGGCTCCTGACTGGCTGGCGGCTCTGGCGGCTCCTGACTGGCTGGCGGCTCTGGCGGCTCCTGACTGGCTGGCGGCTCTGGCGGCTCCTGACTGGCTGGCGGCTCTGGCGGCTCCTGACTGACGGATGGCTCTGGCGGCTCCTGACTGACGGATGGCTCTGGCGGCTCGTGGCAGACGGACGGCTCAGACGGCGCTGGGCAGACGGACGGCTCAGACGGCGCTGGGCAGACGGACGGCTCAGACGGCGCTGGGTAGACGGACGGCTCAGACGGCGCTGGGCAGACGGACGGCTCAGACGGCGCTGGGCAGACGGACGGCTCAGACGGCGCTGGGCAGACGGATGGCTCAGACGGCGCTGGGCAGACGGATGGCTCAGACGGCGCTGGGCAGACGGATGGCTCAGACGGCGCTGGGCAGACGGATGGCTCAGACGGCGCTGGGCAGACGGATGGCTCAGACGGCGCTGGGCAGACGGATGGCTCAGACGGCGCTGGGCAGACGGATGGCTCAGACGGCGCTGGGCAGACGGATGGCTCAGACGGCGCTGGGCAGACGGATGGCTCAGACGGCGCTGGGCAGACGGATGGCTCAGACGGCGCTGGGCAGACGGATGGCTCAGACGGCGCTGGGCAGACGGATGGCTCAGATGGTGCTGGGCAGGCAGGCAGTGCAGGCAGCTCAGACGGCGCTGGGCAGACGAGCAGTGCAGGCGGCGTTGAGCAGACGAGCAGTGCAGGCAGTTCAGACGGCGCTGGGCAGGCAGGCAGCTCAGACGGCGCTGGACAGACGAGCAGTGCAGGTGGCGTTGAGCAGACGAGCAGTGCAGGCAGTTCAGACGGCGCTGGGCAGGCAGGCAGCTCAGACGGCGCTGGACAGACGAGCAGTGCAGGCGGCGTTGGGCAGACGGCCGACTCTGACCTGCTGAGGCGCACAGTAGGCCTGGTGCGTGGTGCCGGAACTGATGGTACCGGACTGGAGACACGCACCTCAAGGCTAGTGCGGGGAGCAGGAACAGGGCACACTGGACTCTCGATGCGCACTATAGGCCTGGTGCGTGGTACCGGCGGTACCGGGCTGAGGGCACGCACCTCAGGGCGAGTGCGGGGAGAAGGCACAGTGCGTACAGGGCTCTGGAGACGCACAGGAGGCTTGATGCGTGGTGCCGGAACTGGAGGTACTGGGCTGGAGACACGCACCACAGGGAGAGTGCGTGGAGGAGGAACAGGGCTCTGGAGACGCACTGGAAGCCTGGTGCGTGGTGTAGGCACTGGTGGTACTGGGCTGGAGCGGGAAGGTAGCGCCGGATATACCGGACCGTGCAGGCGTACTGGCTCCCTTGAGCACTGAGCCTGCCCAACCTTACCTGGTTGCATGCTCCCCGTAGCCCGTCCAGTGCGGGGGAGGTGGAATAACCCGCACTGGGCTGTGTTGGCGAACCGGGGACACCATGCGTAAGGCTGGTGCCATATACACCGGCCCGAGGAGAGCCGGCTTCATGGTACTTGGCTCAATGCTCACTCTAGCCCGCCCAGTGCGGGGAGGTGGAATAACCCACACCGGGCTATGCACCCGTACAGGAGACACCGTGCGCTCTTCCGCATAACACGGTGTCTGTCCGTACTCCCGCTCTCCATGGTAAGCATGGGAAGTGGGCGCAGGTTTCCTACCTACCTTCGCCACACTACCCTTTAGCCCCCCAAGAAATTTTTGGGGTTTCTTCACAGGCTTCCATCACAGGCTTCCAGCCACGCTTCCGTGCTGCCTCCTCATACCACCGCTCCTGGGCTTTAGCTGCCTCCATCGCTTCCCGAGAGCGGCGATATTCTCCAACCTTAGCCCAGGGTCCTTCTCCGTTCAATATTTGCTCCCATGACCATCCCTCCTGGTACCGCCGCTGCTGTCGCTGCTGCCCGTTCTCACGCTGCTTGATCCGGGTTTGGTGAGTGGTTCTGTAACGGCAGTCTACTTCGTCCTCCTCCTCAGACAAGGAGAGGCGAGAAGGATCAGAGGACCAATGTGCAGCGTGGTAATTTGACATAATGAATTTAACCTGTTTGGGCTGCAAGCTGAATATTGAAAAAACTGGAAAATATGTGCACATTTTCAAACGGCCTCCTAAGAAACTTTTTAATTTACAATATGCATATATTTACTACTGTTGGATAGATAACAGTCTATAGTTTCTAAAAAGGTTTGAATTGTTTCTCTAAGTCGAACAGAAATATTTTTACAGCCATTTTCCCAGCCGAATTGAGATGTGTCTCTTTAAGACCTTGTCTATAAAAGGTCATTACACTTAGGACCGTAGAAACACGTCACACGCCTTCATCAGGCTGTAATGCGGAAGTGAGAATTGAAAGCAGTCGAATATCTCGTCCATGGACTGAATAACACACCTTCTTGTAAGACCTGCGCAGTTAAAAAAAAAATCCGGGCGCGAAGCATAATTTGGTCTCGGCTTCTGGAAGAAGGTCGATAACGGTGAATATGATCTCTGACTGCGATATTATTTGATACATGTCACAAAATCATCCTAAAGTATGTTTTTTCAATATACTTTAATTATATTATTGCAATTTATTCTGGACTTTAGACGTGATGTTTTGGAAGAATTTTTTGAAGAAGGAGAGGTTAGCGCCGCAATGCTATTGTGCTTGCTAACCAAAGAGGGAAATAGTTCGTTCTGGAACCCAACTAAAGACTCTACTGGACATTGGACCCCGTTACAACATTCTGATGGAATATCAACAAAGATAAGGACCCAATTTGGGATGCTTTTTCATATATCTGTCGAACTGTGCTATGCTAACTCTGCTAACTGTGCTAGGCTAGCGCTTGACTTATGCTAGTGCTGCCTTATGCTAGCTTATGTTGTTAGCTAATATAACGATATATTGTGTTTTCGCTGTAAAACACTTCAAAAATCGGAAATATTGGCTTTATTCACACGATATCTGTCTTTCATTAGCTATCCACCATATGTTTTTCTGAAATGTTTTATGAGGTGTAATTAGTAGTCGACGTTGGTGTATGTATTTTCTCTGGCTACTCCCGTCTGGATTCAGGCTGTAGCTATGTGGTAGCATTTATGGTAGCATCAATGTAAAACTGATTTATAGCTAAAATATGCACTTTTTATGAACAAAACATAGATTTATTGTGTAACATGTTATATGACTGTCATCTGAGGTAGTTTTTTCTGGGTTCTTTAGGTTGGTTTTAGTTTATTTCGGTTGGCTTGTGCATGCTACTTGAATCATAATTCATACATCATAATCATATTCATAC
The DNA here is from genome assembly GCF_029448725.1 of Salvelinus fontinalis. Classification (NCBI taxonomy): domain Eukaryota; kingdom Metazoa; phylum Chordata; class Actinopteri; order Salmoniformes; family Salmonidae; genus Salvelinus; species Salvelinus fontinalis. The sequence continues at coordinate 72,187,207 of NC_074666.1, read as the reverse complement.
GTGTCTGTCCACTTTTGTATTTGGTGGTGAGCTAACAGAAATATATGTGGTGTTTTCTCTGTAAAACATTTAAAAAAATCGGACATGTTGGCTGGATTGACAAGATGTTTATCTTTCAAATGCTGTATTGGACTTGTTAATGTGTGAAAGTTAAATATTTTTAAAAAATAGATTTTGAATTTCGCGCCCTGCAGCTGTTGTCATTTTCGTTCCGATTTCGGGCTTGCACCCCAAACAGGTTAATGGACAAAACAAAAACACTATACAAAATAACAAAAGAACATACCGTCACAGTCCCAGCTGGTGCAGAACACAAACACAGAGACAGGAAACAACCACCCACAATCCCCAACACAAAACAAGCCACCTATATATGATTCTCAATCAGGGACAACGATTGACAGCTGTCTCTGATTGAGAACCATATCAGGCTGAACATAGAAACAGACGAACTAGACACACAACATAGAATTCCCACCCAGCTCACGTCCTGACCAACACTAAACAAGCAAAACACATAAGAACTCTGGTCAGGACGTTACAGTGTGTCCCCTTTTTGTAGTAATAATCTGTACACAGTTTTTACACAAGGTACAGAAATAACCAAATCTTTGTCATTGTAATTTAAATCAATCTCTAAGATTTTATTACACACAATATACACACAACCTGGATCTGCAAACCTGCATTAAGACGAAGGATTTGGGTAGGCAGTAATGACCTTCAACGAAAGGCATTTCAGAGGGACAGAGGAAAACAAATCAATGTGACAGAACCAATGAGAATATCTCTTAATTAACCAATAAATAATTAAAGTACAAGAGTAATGAAACAACAAGTAAATTAATACATTAATCAAAATGAAAACAGACTGCTGTGCAACACAGACTGAAGACTGTGGTGCTGGAAAAAAATGTATAAAAATACTAACAACCATCATTTCAGACACCAGACAATGACAAAAAAATGACTAACCATACATAAATACTGAGAAATAACAATATTAACAACAATAACCGAATTAGGATTGTCATTTCAGGACAAGTTGAGGTACAAGTTGAGGTAAAGTCAAGGGAAGTGTTGAGTTTGTAGAGGACAAGGAGAGGAAGAGAAGAGGGAGAGAGGTAGAAAAGTATAAAAATAGTTTGACTACAGTGTGTTTGTTACCTTTAATTACATATAGTTGCTAGCAAGTTTATCTTACATTTTAACTTACATATAAGTAGAATTAGTATTTATTTGTTGAATCATTCTATGCAGTACAGCTGGAGATGGATGACGTTCTACAGATGACCTTTTGGAAGTTGAGAAGAGAACATTTCTGATTGTGCGTTAACTGACACTGAACACCAAGATCTCAGTACAGCATCTCTCTCAGCCACGCTAGAGGGTAGAGGTTAGGTTGAGGAACTGGCTAGCTGAAATGATTAGAACAAGACAGTGATTATCAGAGAATAGAGCTGGGTTGACAGAGGACACAACACTAAGTTAAAGCTCCCTTCTGCAGCACAATGAAGCGCAAAAGTTAGGGCATGGGCTCTATTTGAAAAGATTATTAAAGGGTGTTGCCATAGCAACATAAATATCGTCATCGCTCAAAGCAAGCTTATTGATCCCTGATCATGTCAAACAGGACTCAAATCACACAAGAACACTCAAATCAGACAACTGCTAAATAGTAACCATTTGTAGAGCACTGCATCCACCAACCCAGACCTCCATCAAAAACACCACAGTGGTACTAGGTGGTAGAGTGCAGTAAATTGGGGGAAGTGTAGTAAAACTGTGGTAAAACAGAAGTGTTTTCATGAGGCGTCCCAATCAGGGCAGGTCGCAGGGCAGGATGGTGTTCCTGCGGTCGTAAGCAGTGTCGTCACTCTCTTCTCCTTCACTCCCCTCATCCAGCACCCTATCCCTCTCCTCCTCTTCCTCTGTCTCGCTCTGATATCGGTCGCTGTCTCGCCCCCGCAGTCTCTCCCTCTCTCTTCCTCTATCTCTCTCTCTGTCTCTTTCCCTGTCTCTTTCCCTGTCTCTTTCCCTGTCTCTTTCCCTGTCTCTTTCCCTTCTGTCTCTATCCCCTCTGTCTCTCTCTCTGTGGGAGCGAGGGAGTGTGGGGATCTGGGAAGACAAAGCGAAATATAGTCAGAGACAGGCCATCAAAGGACCATCCAACTCAAACGTTCACACAAATATTCCATTGATATCAATAGATGATAAACAAGAAGTTAGGATTGAGCCCTAGGACTAGTGGTAGCTGTAACCCTGCAGTAAGTCAATGGGAAGCAAGCCTACCTGGTTGTCGTGGCTTGGCAGGGCGCAGTAGCCAGGCTCTGTTCTGCGGAGGATGCGTGGGGAGTGGGTACGGAAGGCAGAGGGTCGTGGGGAGTGGGAGTGGGAACAGTTGGAGCGCGGGGAGGGAGAGCGGACAGAACGGGGGGACGGAGAGCGGACGGAGCGGGGAGAGTTGGTGATGGAGTAGATCTGTGACAGGTTGGAGTGGCCGTGGTGGTTGAGTTTGGGCGGGCGGGGGGAGCGGGGGGGTAACTCGGGGGGTCTCTTGGGGTCCACCAGGTCTATCTCGGTGAGGACAGGGGGCGGGGGGATGAACTCCTCATCCTCAGGGGAGAGGAGCTCCGCATCAATCTCAGCTAGCTCTGCCCTGGACAGGTGGTCCACAATCCCAGCACCAAACGAGTCGCCCACCACGTTGATTGAGGTACGCATTCTGTCACTGACCCAACAGACAGACAATGCTAGAGTCAGCCATGACTGATCACTGTGTTACAGGTACACTACAAGACAGGAGCTCTCATGGATGAGTAGATGCCAACAATAGCAATGCCATCTACAGCTAAGTACCACTCTACCCTTTACAGTTGACAATATGCATTGCATTTTGACAGAGCTTGACGTACCCTACTTTTCTTTCATAAAGATAATCAGCAACATTGAATCATTGCAGTCTAATGTCATCATGTTGTTGAAAACAAATACCAGAGTATTTGAAGTGTAACATCACAGTGATTGTGTGTATGTGACTCACAGCAGCCAGTCGACAGCGATGAGCAGGCTGATGTCCTGGGTGGGCAGGCCCACAGCTGTAAGGATCAACAGCATGGTGACCAGGCCTGCGCTGGGAATACTGGCTGCTCCCACACTGGCCAGGGTGGCTGTCATACTGAGAGGAGAGGAGGGGAAGGAGTGAGGGAGAGGAAGGAGAAGAGGGAATTGACGTTACACATACGTTTCTCATTCCAAGACATTGTCACCACAGAATGCATTAGCATGTGACTCATAAAAGTCATCAGCAACCACAACTGATACATACAGTAAACCTACAGTTAGATGACTATTTCAAGGTACAAAAACCCATGGAGGAAGTGACACAGCTTTCTCTTACATACATACAGAGCATGACAACCTTAAAACCATCACTGCACTTTAGTACTGTACCTTAAAGCATAATATATTACACCCAGGTAACACACCTCAACACAAAAGTATCCTAAGAAACCCCCTGGGCCAGGGTTGTTAGTGGTAAAGAAGAGGCCTACCTGACGGTAACGATCTGTCCTGCGTCCAGGTTGATGTCATTCATCTGAGCGATGAAGATGGCTGCCACTGCCTCGTACAGGGCTGTGCCGTCCATGTTGATGGTGGCTCCGATGGGCAGCACGAAACGCGTCACGCGCTTATCGATCTTCAGATTCTCCTCCAGACAGCGGAATGTGACTGGTAACGTTCCCGCACTGAGAGAAGGAGAGAGTGGTAAGAAAGGGATATAGACAGGTAGAGAGAGATAAAGGGAAGAAAATAAAAATGGGGAGAGATGGTGTAAAGATGTTATAGAGAGAGAGAAGTATTGAGAAAGAAAATAATGACAGAAATTGTGAGGGAGAGTGAGAGAAAGGGAGGGTGAGAGTACAAAGTGAGAGTTAAAAAAGAGGGGAGGGGGACAGAGAGGGTGAGAGAAGGGGTGAAATCTAACAGCATTATCATAACAGCAAGTGTATTTTACAATCCAACATGTGAATTGCAGGAATTTGATTTGAGCCTAAGCTAAGCCCAGGTCATAATATAATTAGAGAAAGTTGATAGGATTACTCTTATTTTGTAAAGCCTCCCTAATGCGTCAAAATGACAGTTGGTTTGAGCAGCACGACAGATTCAGAAGCAACGGAAACATGGCCAGTTTGGCCCATACAACCTTATCCAGAGCCCCAGACATTCTGTCTGTCTGTCTGTCTGTCTGTCTGTCTGCCTGTCTGTCTGTCTGTCTGTCTGTCTGTCTGTCTGCCTGTCTGTCTGTCTGTCTGTCTGTCTGTCTCTGTCTGTCTGTGTCTGTCTGTCTCTGTCTGTCTGTCTGTCTGTCTGTCTGTCTGTCTGTCTGTCTGTCTCTGTCTGTCTGTCTGTCTGTCTGTCTGTCTCTGTCTGTCTGTCTGTCTGTCTGTCTGTCTGTCTGTCTGTCTGTCTGTCTGTCTGTCTGTCTGTGTCTGTCTGTGTCTGTCTGTCTGTCTGTGTCTGTCAGACAGAGCTGGTCTGTGATCACCCAGATTCATGCACAGTTGGCTCTGCAGCTCTGGTTTGTCAGCCCTCTTATTCTGGGTTAACCTAAATAGCCCAGCAACCAATGCACAGTGACATAACACCCCGCCATCACATTTACTACGTTACCTGATGCCATACAGTACCATGCAGTGCTATTAAGGAAAATACACACCAGCACAAATGATCTAAACATAGTATATACACCCCCCCACACACACACCCAATCCCCCCTAGAGTGTTCCTTCCCTACCTGCTGGCGGTGCCCAGGGCAGTGATCCAGGCCTGGAAGATCCCGGAGTAGAAGGTGAAGGGGCTCTTCCTTGTGATGGAGAAGAAGATGAGTGGCAGGATAATGCCTCCGTGGATCATTAAGCCCACTATGACTGTCACCATGTACATGCCCAGCTGTCTAGCCACCACCTCCAGGTCCCCGATGGCTGCTATCTTCCCTGAGATCAGAGAGGCGATACCAACTGGAGAGTACCTGGAGACACAACATTGCTCGTGAGGAGGCTTCTTCCAGAATTTTCCAGGTGTAGGAAAATATATGGGGAGAGGAAGCCACTTTAGACTATTGAGACACACTCCACCGATGGCATCATTACTGAAGAGGCAGTGGGACTAGGTGATAAGGAACCACAGCTGGGCGGGTCATAGGTCATAGCAACACAAGCTTAGCATCTGAGGTGTAAGGGATGTACTGTGTGTTGATCTGTGAGGAAGATGTCATTTAGCCAGAGTTGTCTGGTAGAGTAGTTAGTATACTGTGTATTACCAGTGTGCTTAGTGTACTATGTGTTGATCTGTGAGGAAGATGGCATTTAGCCAGAGTTGTTTGGTAGAGTAAGTAGTATACTATGTGTGACCAATGTGTTTAGTGTACTGTGTATGACATGTTATTTGTATGTACGTGCCGGTTTGTTTGGCCAGCTCTGTAGGCCTAGTAGTGAGTCATGTGTTTAGTGTGTAAAATGGGTGATTTACGTTGGGTTTGTGGTATGGAGAACACAGTTCCCTTGGAAAATGTGCTGCACATCAAGATGTTCCCTGACTATGTGCTTCTTTTTGGTGGAGAGGGAGAGAGAGAGAAAGAGAGAGAGAGAGAGAGAAAGAGAGAGAGAAAGAGAGAGAGAGAGAGAAAGAGAAAGAGAAAGAGAAAGAGAAAGAGAAAGAGAGAGAGAGAGAGAGAGAGAGAGAGAGAGAGAGAGAGAGAGAGAGAGAGAGAGAGAGAGAGAGAGAGAGAGAGAGAGAGAGAGGGATGTGTGTTTTTCTCTCTCTCAGTGGTATTGGCCAGTGTCGTGTGAAGTCTCTCTGTCTCTCCCACTTTCTCTCTCTTTTCCCTCGCTCTTTCAGTGCTACTGGACTGTCTGCTACTGTCCTGCAAAGCATCAATGCTTTCATCGCTCTCCAAGGACATGGATCTCACCACGTCCCTCTGTCCCGCCCTGCATCAGTCTGTCTGCACTCCGATTTGTGCTGGCCTGCTGAGCAGCTAGTGGCTCCTTTCCTGTCTGTGGATTCTTAACGTTCTGGACCTGTTCCACCCTCTCCTCCCTGGGAACCAGAAAGGCTTCTGCTCTGCTCCTACTCCTGCTAGTCCTCAGCATTCCACACACTTTCATGTCTTAGGGAATTCTTCTCCCTATATTTCTCCCCTTTCCAATCCTCTCTCTGCCCCTGGTCCCAGTTCCCACCATTCTTCTCATGTACGCAGTCCTCCCCTTATTCATCACTGTTAGTGAATTCATCACTGTCTATAGAATGTTTTTCAGCACTGCAGCCATTGGAGGAATGGCATTCCACTGGAGGAAAACCTACCCATACAGAGACACAGGCAGGGACACAGATAGGGACACAGACAGGGACACAGACAGGAAGACACAGACAGGGAACCAGACAGGTAGACACAGACAGGAGGACACAGACGGGAAGACACAGACAGGAGGACACAGACAGGAGGACACAGACAGGGACACAGATAGAGACACAGACAGGAGGACCCAGACAGGAGGACACAGACAGGGACACAGATAGAGACACAGACAAGGACACAGAATAGGGACAAGACATGGACACAGAGAGAGACACAGACAAGGACACAGACAGGAACACAGACAGGAAGACACAGACAGAGACACAGACAAGGACACAGACAGGAAGACACAGACAGGAAGACACAGAGAGACACGTACCACATGATCATGCCCACCATCTTCATGATGATCTCGTTGAGGATGTTGAAGAACTCTGACATGAGCTTCCCCTTCTCTCCCATCTTCCCCATGCACATTCCAAATGTGATGAAGAACCCAATTAAACCTTCAGAAAACATCATTACAACATTAAATCATCTGTTCATAAATAACCAATGTGCTCTCTCAACATGAATGATGAATATATGATGAATATAACTAAACCAATGAAACAAAAGGAAATTGACATAATAGTATTCCGTCCAATCAACAGAAAGAGAGTTGAACCGAACAGGACATTGTTGCCCCCTCAGTGAATAGAGAGGAAAGAACCATAGCATTCTCTCACCCAGAACATTCATGCCCCATTTGAACTCCAGTTTCTTCTTGCTGACTATGACAGGTTCTGTCTGGTTCGGGGGCATCACTGACACTTTCTTTGCTACTGTTTGAACCTGAAGAGAGAGAGAGTGAGAGGTGCGGTGAAGAGGGGGGTGGAGAATAGAGAGAGAGGTGGGGTGGAGAGGTGGGTGGAGAATAGAGAGAGAGAGGTGGGGTGGAGAGGGGGGTGGAGAATAGAGAGAGAGAGAGCAACCACCAGAAAGATGAGAGAGATGTTTATGCAGACAGAGAAGAAGAGAGGGGGAGTGAGAGAGAGAGGGAGAGTGAGAGAGAGTGAGAGAGAGAGAAAGAGAGGGAGAGAGAAGAGGAAATATGGAAAAGGGGGCTGGGGATCGTCATGCAATTTCTTGGCTGATCTGCAAAAGCAATTACAATATCAATTAATCTCTGATGAAGATAAACGCAGTGACAGCACACAACGAGAGAAAGGATCCTTATAAGCCCAGGGCTGAACAGCACACACACACACACACACACACACACACACACACACACACACACACACACACACACACACACACACACACACACACACACACACACACACACACACACACACACACACACACACACACACACACACACACACACACACACACACACAGTCACACTAGGCAGATGCCTTACTGTAGTAAATGAAGACAACCCAACGGAGCTGTAAAGAGATTAGCACCAACAGAAGGTCTGACCCTCACCCAGTCTAACACAGAGTATTTCTAATCATTCAGACACACGCGCATGAAAGAGAGAGAGAATGAGAGCGATAAGGAGAGAGAGAGAATGAGAGCAATAAGGAGAGAGAGAGAATGAGAGCGATAAGGAGAGAGAACGATAGCAATAAGGAGAGAGAGAGAATGAGAGCGATAAGGAGAGAGAGAGAATGAGAGCGATAAGGAGAGAGAGAGAATGAGAGAGATAAGGAGAGAGAGAGAATGAGAGCGATAAGGAGAGAGAGAGAATGAGAGCGATAAGGAGAGAGAGAGAATGAGAGCGATAAGGAGAGAGAGAGAATGAGAGCGATAAGGAGAGAGAAAAAACACAGGATTTGGACAAAAGAAGGCAACTGCTGCGACATGATTGAGGCCTGGATTATCGCTTAAAAATGATCCGCCTGCTTGGATTAACAGCAATCATATCTGCCAGGCAGCGTTGCTTTGTAAATCACACAGTCTTGTCCTGCCCTATCCTGTCCTGCAGTCTCCTGTCCTATCCTGTCCTGCAGTCTCCTGTCCTGCAGTCTCCTGTCCTATCCTGTCCTGCAGTCTCCTGTCCTGCAGTCTCCTGTCCTATCCTGTCCTGCAGTCTCCTGTCCTGCAGTCTCCTGTCCTATCCTGTCCTGCAGTCTCCTGTCCTGCAGTCTCCTGTCCTATCCTGTCCTGCAGTCTCCTGTCCTGCAGTCTCCTGTCCTATCCTGTCCTGCAGTCTCCTGTCCTCTCCTGTTCTGTCCTGTGGTCAGCCACCTAGGTACAGGATCATGTCCCCTTGATGCTGGGACAGTAGAGTCCCTGCTCATCTTCCAAAAACGTCTGAAACCCTACCTCTTCAAAGAGTATCTTAAATAAGACAACTCCGTCTCATTCCCTCCCTCCTCGCCCCTAAAAATTAAATATTCAAACCTGCACTTGTCTTTTCCTACTAGCACTGACTTTGCTGATAACTTCTCCAGAGGAAAACTGTTCTCACTACGACTACGATGTGTGGTTGTCTCACCTAGCTATCTTAAGATAAATACATTAACTGTAAGTCGCACTGGATAACAGCCTCTGATAAATTCCTAAAATGTCAAGTGAAAATGTCAACACAAGAACAGCTATTGGTCAATGCAAGGGGAAAGATGTTCAGAGGGAGACATCAAATGTCCAATGCAACAACAAAAGCTTGGAATAAAGAGAGGGAATTAGGATCTGCAATGCTAACACCACTCACATATGTGTTGGTCTGCAAAGTCGTCATTTTCTGGGAAATGGAAGGATCAAAATTTGGAGCGCCTGGGACTTTAAGGTTCTAGCTGCATTTCTGTCAAAATGTTCTCTACCTATATAGTACTGTAAATACCCCAATTCAGGTTGTTCTGTTCAATGTTCTCTACCTACAGTATATAGTACTACTGTCTTCTCTACTCTAAAGCAAAACTCTACTTCCATGATGACATAAGCCATTCCTTTTTATGAACTAGTTTGTGCATATACAGTCCATTCGAAAGTATTTGCTCCCCTTAACTTCTTCCACATTTTGTTGTGTTACAGCCTGAATTTAAAATGGATTAAATAGAGATTTTTGATCACTGGCCTACAAACAATACCCCATAATGTCAAAGTGGAATTATATTTTAGGAATTTTTACATATTAATTACAAATGAAAAGCTGAAATGTGTTGAGTCAATAAGTATTCAACCCCTTTGTTATGGCAAGCCTAAATAAATTAAAAAGTCAAAATGAGCTTAATAAGTCACACAATGGACTCAAAGATCAGGCTTTCCAATGCCTCGCAAAGAGGGGCACCTATTTAAAATAGTTAGAGAGTTGTAACGGAATTCGTCCTCCTCATCTGACGAGGAATAAGAAATGTCAGACCAATGCGCAGCGTGGTAAGTGTCCATATTATTTAATAATACTGAACACGACAACAATACAAAAATAACAAAGTGCATAGATAAGGAAAACCGAAACAGTCCCGTAACGTGAACAAACACTGACACGAAAGACACCCACCCACAAAACACAACAGAAAACGGGCTACCTAAATATGGTTCCCAATCAGAGACAATGACTAACACCTGCCTCTGATTGAGAACCATATCAGGCCAAACGAAAAACCCAACATAGAAACACAAAACATAGATAACCCATCCAACTCACGCCCTGACCATACTAAAATAAAGAAAATACAAAAGAACTAAGGTCAGAACGTGACAGTAATCCTCCCCCCAAGGTGCGAACTCCGGCCGCAAAACCTGAACCTATAGGGGAGGGTCTGGGTGGGCATCTGTCCGCGGTGGCGGCTCTGGCGCTGGACGTGGACCCCACTCCACCATAGTCTTATTCCGCTTTAGTAGCGTCCTTTGAGCGGCGACCCTCGCCACCAACCTAGGACTGGCAACCCTACTAAAAGGGCCCCACTGGACTGAGGGGCAGCTCCGGACCGAGGGGCAGCTCCGGACCGAAGGGCAGTTCCGGACCGAAGGGCAGCTCCGGACCGAGGTGCAGCTCCTGACCGGCGGGCGGCTCTGGCGGCTCCTGACTGGCGGGCGGCTCTGGCGGCTCCTGACTGGCGGGCGGCTCTGGCGGCTCCTGACTGGAGGGCGGCTCTGGCGGCTCCTGACATGCGGGCGGCTCTGGTGGCTCCTGACTGGCGGGCGGCTCTAGCGGCTCCTGACAGGCGGCGCTGGACAGACGGGAGACTCAGGCGGCGCTGGACAGACGGGAGACTCCGGCGGCGCTGGACAGACGGGAGACTCCGGCGGCGCTGGACAGATGGGAGACCCAGGCGGCGCTGGACAGACGGGCGACTCAGGTGGCGCTGGACAGACGGGCGACTCAGGCGGCGCTGGACAGACGGGAGACTCAGGCCTGCTGAGGTGCACAGTAGGCCTGGTGCGTGGTGCCGGAACTGGTGGTACCGGGCTGGGAACACACACCCAGGGCGAGTGCGGGGTGCTGGAACTGGAGGCCTGGTATGTGGGGCTTCCACAGGAGGACTGGTGCTTGGAGAAGGCACCGGATAGACCGGACCGTGGAGGCGCACTACAGGTCTCGAGCACCGAGCCTGCCCAACCCTACCTGGCTGAATGCTCACCGTAGCCATGCTAGTGCGGCGAGGTGGAATAGGCCACACTGGGCTATGCACAGGTACAGGAGACACCATGCGTAGGGCTGGTGCCATGTACCCTGGCCCGAGGAGACGCACTGGAGACCAGATGCGTAGAGCCAGCTTCATGGCACCTGGCTCGATGCCCACTCTAGCCCGGCCGATGCGAGGCGCTGCTATGTACCGCACCGGGCTATGCACACGTACTGGAGACACCGTGCACTCTTCCGCATAACACGGTGTCTGCCCGTACGCTCGCTCTCCACGGTAAGCACGGGGAGCTGGCTCAGGTCTCCTACCTGACTTAGCTACACTCCCCGTGTGCCCCCCAAATACATTTTTGGGGCTGCCTCTCGTGCCTGTTGCGCTGCCGTGTGCGTGTCGCCAACTCCATTCTCCTGTAACCCTCCTCGCACTGCTTCAGAGAATCCCAGGCGGGCTCCGGCACTCTCCCTGGGTCGACCGACCACCTTTCTATTTCGTCCCAAGTTGTATCGTCCAGATCTCGCTGCTGCCCGATACCACGCTGCTTGGTCCTTTGTTTGGTGGTGGTTCTGTAACGGAATTCGTCCTCCTCATCTGACGAGGAATAAGAAATGTCAGACCAATGCGCAGCGTGGTAAGTGTCCATATTATTTAATACTACTGAACACAACAACAATACAAAAATAACAAAGTGCATAGATAAGGAAAACCGAAACAGTCCCGTAACGTGAACAAACACTGACACGGAAGACACCCACCCACAAAACACAACAGAAAACGGGCTACCTAAATATGGTTCCCAATCAGAGACAATGACTAACACCTGCCTCAGATTGAGAACCATATCAGGCCAAACGAAAAAACAACAACATAGAAACACAAAACATAGATAACCCACCCAACTCATGCCCTGACCATACTAAAACAAAGAAAATACAAAAGAACTAAGGTCAGAACGTGACAAGAGTTTATGAGCTGTGATAGGAGAAAACTGAGGATGGATCAACAACATTGTAGTTGCACCACAATACTAACCTAATCAACAGAGTGAAAAGAAGAAAGCCTGACAGAATACAAATATTACAAAATATGCATCATGTTGGCAGTAAGGCACTAAAGTAAAACTACAAAAAAATGTGGCAAAGAAATTACCTTTCTGTTCTGAATACAAAGTTTTATGTTTGGGGAAAATCCAACAGAACGGATCACTGAGAATCACTCTTCATATTTTCAAGCATGGCGGTGGCTGCATCATGTTATGGGTATGCTTGTGATCGGCAATGACTAAGGGTTTTTTTTTAGGATGAAAAGAAACGGAACAGAGCTAAGCACAGGCAAAATCCTAGAGGAAAACCTGGTTCAGTCTTCTTTCCAACAGACACTGGGAGACAAATCCACCTTTCAGCAGGACAATAACCTAAAACACAAGGCCAAATAAACACTGGAGTTGCTTACCAAGATGACGTTGAATGTTCCTGAGTGGCCTGGTTACAGTTTTGACAGAGCTTGAAGAATTTAAAAAAGAATAATGTGCAAATACTGTACAATCCAAAGCTCTTACAGACTTACCCAGAAAGACTCTGACCTGTAATCACTGCCAACGGTGACACTAACATGTAATGGGGTTGAGTACTTTTCTAATCAAGATATATTACTGTTTTGATTTTCACAAATATTTTACAAATGTTAGAATTTTTCTTACAGTTTGACATTACACAGGATTGAGTGTAGATCGTTGCCAAAAAAAGACAATTAAATCCATTTTAATCCCACTTTTTAACACAACAAAATGTGGGAAAAGTAAAGGGGTGTAATACTTTCTGAAGGCACTGTAACGATCAATTGCGAATTGGACACAATTGCCCCATAAGCCACACATTCCCAATGCTGGTCATTAAAGTCAGACTTTGATAGGGTCCAAATCTCACAATAACAACTGATCATCCATTGTTTGATGGGGTCAGGGTTTAGTTCTGCGTCTGGGTCCAGTTCTAGTTCTGGGTCTGGGTCCTACCTGTTGGAAGCAGGCCTGCACCAGGTTTTCAGGGAACAGGTTCCTGATGAGGTCCAGGAAGGCGTCCAAACTGCTGACCTCCTGGTTCTTAGGGGCCGTGTTCTGCTCCTGGCTGCTCCTGAGTTTGGGGTTTCCCGGGTGGATCCCCAGGACCAGGATGACCCCCAGGATGGCAGCTATGACCGTAGTGGACATGTAGTAGACCATGGCCCTGGAGCCCATCCTCCCACTGGAACGAGCATCCAGACCAGCCAGACCTGGGAGGGAGAGAGACAGGTTGATGAGCAGGGCACCTTCCACCTGCATGTGTGTGTGTGTGTGTGTGTGTGTGTGTGTGTGTGTGTGTGTGTGTGTGTGTGTGTGTGTGTGTGTGTGTGTGTGTGTGTGTGTGTGTGTGTGTGTGTGTGTGTGTGGACGTGTTTAACTATTCTTGTGGGAACCAGAAGTCCCAACAGGAATAGTAAACAAAAACAAATTTGACCACCTGGGGACATTCAGGTGTTAGTCTGCACGAGGTCAAATGCTATTTCTAGGGGGTTTAGGGTTAAGGTTAGAATTAGTGCTACGGTTAGAACTACATTAAGTGTTTGGGGCTAGGGTTAGTTTTAGGGTTAGAATTAAGAGTTAGGGTAAGGTTTAAGGTTAAGGTTTTTGGGTTAAGGTTAGGGTTAGGGTTATGGTTAGGGTTATGGTTAAGGTTAAGGTTAGGGTTATGGTTAGGGTAAGGGTAAGAGTACGGGTTAGGGTTAGGGTTGGGTTAGGTTTAGGTTTAGGGTTAGGGTTTAGGGAAAATTGGATTTTGAATGGGATGGAATTGTGTGTCCCCACAAGGTTAGCTGTATAAGACTGTGTGTGTGTGTGTGTGTGTGTGTGTGTGTGTGTGTGTGTGTGTGTGTGTGTGTGTGTGTGTGTGTGTGTTACAACAGTGTACCTACCTGTGATGAGGCTGGAGATGATGAGGGGCAAGATGAGCATCTTCAGCATCCTCATGAGGATGTCTCCAGGAAAGGACACCAGCATCAGGGTGTTGGGGTCTGTAACAGAAACATACCGCAGCAGCATCCCAAACAGCGACCCCGCTATTACACCTGTTACAGTTCACAGAGGAGAGGAGTAAGCACAACAGTTACACAATGGTTGCCTCTGTCACCCTTGCAGCTTCCGTGAGAGCGCAGAGAGAAGAGATTCCAGTGAAACGCTTCAGAAGAGCATTTCGAGAGGGTTTATAATCACAGCGTCTGACTCATTGGATTTCATTTCCATTCCAGGGGGATTTACAAGTTTGTGATGTGTACAGTGCATTCGGAAAGTATTCAGACCCCTTTACCTTTTCCACACTTTGTTGCGTTACAGCCTTTTTCTAAAATGGATTCAAAATAAAAATCCTCATTAATCTACACACAATACCCCATAATGACAAAGCGAAAACATAACTACAAGTATTCAGACCCTTTGCTATGAAATTCGAAATTGGGCTCAGGTCCATCCTGTTTCCATTGATCATCCTTGAGATGTTTCTACAACTAGATTGGAGTCCACCTGTGGTAAATTCAGGTTGACAGTGCATGTCAGAGCAAAAACCAAGCCATGAGGTTGAAGGAATTTTCCGTAGAGCTCCGAGACAGGACTGTGTCGAGGCACAGATCTGGGGAAGGGTACCAAAACATTTCTGCAGCATTGAAGGTCCCCAAGAACACAGTGGCCTCCATCATTCTTAAATGGAAGAAGTTTGAAACCACTAAGACTCTTCCTAGAACTGTCCGTCTGGCCAAACTGAGCAATCGGGGGAGAAGGGCCTTGGTCAGGGAGGTGACCAAGAACCCGATGGTCACTCTGACAAAGCTCCAGAGTTCCTCTGTGGAGATGGGAGAACCTTCCAGAAGGACAACCATCTCTGCAGCACTCCACCAATCAGGCCTTTATGGTAGACTGGCCAGACAGAAGCCACAACTCAGTAAAAGGCACATGACAGACTGCTTGGAGTTTGCCAAAAGGCACCTAAAGTACTCTCAGACCATAAGAAACAAGATTCTCTGTTCTGATTAAACCAAGATTGATCCCTTTGGCCTGAATGCCAAGCGTCACGTCTGTAGGAAACCTGGCACCATCCCTACAGTGAAGCATGGTGGTGGCAGCATAATGCTGTGGGGATGATTTTCAGTGGCAGGGACTGAGAAACTAGTCAGGAATGAGGGAAAGATGAACGGAGCAAAGTACAGAAAGATCCTTGATGAAAACCTGTTCCAGAGCGCTCAGGACCTCAGACTGGGGTGAAGGTTCACCTTCCAACAGGACAACGACCCTAAGCACACAGCCAAGACAACACACTAGTGGCTTTGGGACACGTTTCTGAATGTCCTTGAGTGGCCCAGCCAGAGCCCGGACTTGAACCCGACTGAACATCTCTAGGGAGACCTGAAAATTGCTGTGCAGCGACGCTACCATCCAACCTGACAGAACTTGAGATGATCTGCAGAGAAGAATGGGAGAAACTCCCCAAATACAGGTGTGCAAAGCTTAGCGTCATACCCAAGAAGACTCAAGGCTGTAATCGCTGCCAAAGGTGCCTCAACAAAGTACTGAGTAAAGTATCTGAATACTTATGTAAATGTGATATTTCTATTTTTTGGGTTTCCTACATTTGCAAATATGTCTAAAAATGTGTTTTTGCTTTGTCATTGTGGGGTTTTATGTGTAGATTGATGAGAATTTTATTTTATTTTATCAATTTTAGAATAAGGCTCTAACTTAACAAAATGTGGAAAGAATTGAAGGGGTCTTTATACTTCCGAATGCACTGTATGTACTAACTATATTCTTGATATGTAACTACGGTGAAGAAACCTTAGAGAGAATGGCCAATGTGTGTAAAATGTGTGTGTGAAAGCTGTAAAAAAAATAGGAGAGAAAGTTTGTTATTGTCGTCCGAAGAGGGGGATGGGCTAATAAAACTTTTAATAAAATGTTTATATATAGAAAATAGTGCGCTAGCGCAGGTAATACAGAGAGCTGAAATGCAGCGTAACACTTTATAACCACTGAAGGCGATGAAATAATTGATTTCCTTACAGTTGACCACCATGAAGCGAGGTAGGCACCTACCCAGTATAGTGAGGACGAGCAGTGAGTTTCGGATGAGGAAGCCACAGTAGGTTCCCAAGAAACTATTGGGAAGTTTGGGTTCCAACAAGTCCAACACTCCAGCGCCAACAATGGGTGGCAGTGCCTCATCATAATGGGCCTTATTAGACTGGTGGACTGGCTGCTGATTCGTCATCCTGTCTGTGGTAGAGAGGGAGACAGTGAGAGAGGGAGGTGTACTGTGAGAGCACACATCTGCCTGGTCAGAAAACAGCCCCATGCCTCTTCCTCTGGTGTAAGCATTACAGTGGCTCCCCTTAGCCTTTCTATTGGCTTGGGGAAACGTACACCATATTGTTGTCTTACACCTGGTTCCTTGAGATCTGCAAAGACAGAGGGGGAAGAGGCGAGGAGTTGTTTTCAGACCAGTTTAACACCATCCCCATACCAAGGAAAGACCGAAACCGTTGGATGCTGTTGCCTAAGATGAGTAACATAGATCTGACAGACCAGTCAGGTTACGGTCTGATAAATGTCATTACATTGAGAAGGAATGTACTCACAACCTGAATAATACAGGATATGGAGGTGGAGAAAGGTGGATGGAAAACAATTGGGAGAGAGACGGAGAGAAGCGGAGTATCAAAGCACTCTGACAATCATCTGAGAGTCATGGCATTGGGAATGATCAACGATAATCTGACAATGTGAGTGATGGTGCACAATTCTATTCAAGTCAACCAGAGAATCACTGAAGTCACCCCCACATCACAACCTAAACTAAACCCCCCACTTCTGCCAGAGAAGGAACATCCAGCCTAACATCAGATATCAGACTAGACAGGTTCAAACATAGCCAAAACAATAGGTGGACGTGCAATCCAAATAAAAGCACCAATATTATGTAAGCAATGTAAATCTGATCAGGTTTGATACATTATAATAATATTCAACTAATAACTACTCAGTCTGCCTAGTCTGTCTGTTCCAGTATTCCACTGCAGTGACCAGCAGCACCAGCTCCAACAGAGTGTAGAGAGGGATGATGAATCCCCCTCCCATCAGAGATAAACACATCTGGAGAGCAACATGGCGGTGTGTGAAGTCAGCGTCAGGAACCTGAGTGGCACATTTACAAACAGACCGCCTCCGCTGGACAATCGCACATGATTATAATTCATCAGCCATGCAGATGGCATTTCTACATAAGGAAGAATAGAGAAAACACTCACCAAAATGCACGTAGACCAGTCTAGTCTAACCTCCTTCTATTACCTCTCTCCTTCCTTCTTTACCTCCTCCACTCTCTATGGACCCCACCCTTTGACCTCGCTTCTCTCCATCGTGCTCTCTTTCCCTGCTCTGTTCATCAGCTTGTCTTCATCTGCCGTTTAAAGTCCAACAACAGTTGCTGCCCGGGCATAAAGAGGGATTGCCAGCAAATGCAACAACAAAAAATTGGGGGGAGGGGAATCTCTTGCCAAGTTTCGATAGCAGACCGATATAATCCCTTGTGAACTGTGCGGTGGGGGGAAGGGGAGGGGCGGAGGGGGCTCCCTGTTTCTGTTACTGTACCAATCCTCTTTGCAAAATTCATTTCATTCTTAACATTAAGAACAATGTTTACAAACATCCAGGAGACAATGTACTGTACTCCAATTACCCAGCAGTCCTATTGTTGGAGTGTGAGTCACTGTAGAATCACTGTACCTTCAGAAAACACAGAGTAGACCAATGAACACACAGAGTGTTTATGTGCATCCCAAATAGCAATCTTTTCTCTACATAGTGTACAATTGACCCAGGCCCATAGGGCTCTGGCCAAAAGTAGTGCACTATAAAGGGAAAGGGTGCCACTTGGGACACAGATCTCATTGCCAATACTTTGTTCAGTAGGATGGCAGTGCCAGGTCTACAGCCCAGGTCTACAGCTCTTAGGATGGGTATTAAGACCTTGGAGGAGGTCAGACAGAGGACCCGACCCCATAGAATGACATATACAGTAGGAATTTAATAAGATCTCTATGCCCGACCCACTGTCCTACCAAACGTCAGGATGCATCCTGCATCATGTAATGAGGATATATCCTGAAGATTGAACAGTGCATAAATTGCAGTGACATGCTCAACGACCTGTAGCCTGCTGTAGCCGTGTTGCAAATACTTTTTCTTCCCTAGACTAAGGGATTATTTTCCGTCTCTAGGAAATGTAGGAATGGCCTGAACAGTGGGATTGGGAGCTAGACTCCAAGGCTCCAACAGACCAACATGGAAGATAGTCCACATGTAACCCTGGAATAGAGCTAGCCTCCAATAGACAAACAGGGAAGATAGTCCACATGTAACCCTGGAATACAGCTAGCCTCCAATAGACAAATAGGGAAGAAAGTCCACATGTAGCTCTGGACCAGAGCTAGCCTCCAATAGACGAACAGTGAAGAAAGTCCACATGTAGCACTGGACTAGAGCTAGTCTCCAACAGACTGACAGGGCAGATAGTCCACATGTATCCCTGGACCAGAGCTAGTCTCCAACAGACTGACAGGGCAGATAGTCCACATGTATCCCTGGACCAGAGCTAGCCTCCAATAGACCGACAGAGAAGATAGTCCACATGTAGCCCTGGACCAGAGCTAGCCATAGGGACTTGTCATATTAGTTTATGTTACATCATATCACATCATATCACAGATGAGTACTGTGCTTAGTTATATGTTCATCATAATCTCAGCACTCAGAACAGTATCTTGAATGCAGGCTTGCTAGCTATATGATTGTCAGTCTTTTACAAGATACTATATACATAAAAGCAGACAGTCAATGGGTTTACACTGTTAAATCAGAGCCCTTACGGTAAATCCAGGATTTGGTCAAACATGACAGAGATATTACAACCTTGGCAGGTAGGTTCAAAGGCCATGATCTCTCTGAGAAGAAAGCTACTGTATTCCTCAGGAAAAGGCTTTAGGGAAGCACTCAGAACAGAAACATGTGTTAGAAATGAACATAAAGCACCAGGGATGAAGGAGGATACTTCAAAGACAGCAAGTCTCAATGGGAGAGAAAGCTGTAATCCTTACTGGCAGGGGTGTTACTGTCAGTGGTGATTTTCTTTACGTGTCGTGCCATGTTGAGCTCTCCAGGATCAGCAAGAAGACCAGAGTGAAACTAGTTCCATGCATCCAGATTCCAGAGATACTCACATCCCCTGAATGGTCATGCCAGTCAAGTCAGGACAGCTAATCGCTCTCTCTTTGGTTAGGAGGAGAGACTTACATCACCATAGTATGTAATCCAATATCGCTGCGCTATCAATGCACATATTAACATTGGATCTGAAAACAAACTACCTATGTTCTGATCTCTCTCACAATCAATATCAGTATCACTATCAGCATCACGATCACTGTCAATATGACTATCACTTTCACTATGACGATCAGAATCTATCACTGTCACTGTCACTATGATGATCAGCATCTATCACTGTCACTGTCACTATAATGGTCAGTATCTATCACTGTCACTATGACGATCAGCATCTATCACTGTCAGTATGACGATCAGCATCTATCACTGTCACTGTCACTATGATGATCAGCATCTATCACTGTCACTGTCATTTTGATGATCAGCATCTATCACTGCCACTGTCACTATGACGATCAGCATCTATCACTGTCACTATGACGATCAGCATCTATCACTGTCACAATGATGATCAGCATCTATCACTGTCACTGTCACTATAATGGTCAGTATCTATCACTGTCACTATGACGATCAGCATCTATCACTGTCAGTATGACGATCAGCATCTATCACTGTCACTGTCACTATGATGATCAGCATCTATCACTGTCACTGTCACTATGATGATCAGCATCTATCACTGTCACTGTCACTATGACGATCAGTATCTATCACTGTCACTATGATGATCAGTATCTATCACTATCACTGTCACTGTCACTATGATGATCAGTATCTATTACTGTGACTATGATGATCAGTATCTATCACTGTCACTGTCACTATGACGATCAGCATCTATCACTGTCACTATGATGATCAGTATCTATCACTGTGACTGTCACTATGACGATCAGTATCTACAGTGTCTTCAGAAATCTACACACAATCCCCCATAGTGACAAAGAGAAAACAATGTTCTGAAATTTTAGCAAAAATATTTAAAATTAAATACAGAAATATCTAATTTACATAAGTATTCACACGCCTGGGTCAGGACTTTCTAGATGCAACCTTGGCAGTGATTAAAGCTGTGAGTCTTTTTGGGTAAGTCTCTAGATTGTGCCACATTTGCCCATTATTATTTCAAAATTCTTTAAGCTCTGTCAAATTGGTTGTTGATCATTGCTAGACAACCATTTTCCGGTCTTGCCATAGATTTTCAAGTAGATTTAAGTCAAAACTGTAACTCGGCCACTCAGAAACATTCACTGTCTTCTTGGTAAGCAACTCCAGTGTAGATTTGTCCTTGTGTTTTATTGTCCTGCTGTAAGGTGAATTCATCTCCCAGTGTCTGGTGGAAAGCAGACTGAACCAGGTTTTCCTGTAGGATTTTGCCTGTGCTTAGCTCCATTCCATTTATTTGTATCATAAAAAACTCCCTAGTCCTTGTCGATCACAAGCATACCCATAACATGATGCAGTTTCCAAATATTTTTATTCTCTACAGACATCCTTCTTTTCACTCTGTCAGTTAGGTTAGTATTGTGGAGTAACTACAATGTTGTTGATCCATCCTCAGTTTTCTCCTATTACAGCCATTAAACGTTGTAATTGTTTTAAAGTCATTATTGGCCTCAAAGTGAAATCCCTGAGCGGTTTCCTTTCTCTCCGGTAGCTGAGTTAGGAAGGACACATGTATCTTTGTAGTGACTGGGTGTATTGATACTAACGAATGACTTCACCATGCTCAAAGGGATATTCAATGTCTGTTTTTTTATTTTTACCCATCTAGCAATAGGTTCTTTGCGAGGCATTGGAAAACCCTGGTCTTTGTGGTTGAATCTGAGTTTGAAATTCACTGCTTGACTGAGGGACTGTACAGATAATTGTATGCATGGGGTACAGAGATGAGGTAGTCCTTCATAATCATTTTAACACACTATTATTGCACACAGAGTGAATCCATGCAAATTATTATGTTGCTGGTTAAGCTAGTTTGTACTGCTGTACTTATTTAGGCTTGCCATAACAAAGGGGTTGAATACTTATTGACTCAAGACATTTTAGCTTTTCATTTTTAATAAAAATAATAATAATTCAAACATTATTCTACTTTGACATTGTATGTAGGCCAGGGACACAAAATCTCAGTTTAATCAATTTTAAATTCAGTCTGTAGCACAACAAAACGTGGACAAAGTCAAGGGGTGTGAATACTTTCTGAAGGCACTGTGTCAGTGGTGAATGATGGTCTTTAATGACAGTATATATATATTTTTAAACTTTATTTAACTTGGCAAGTCAGTTACAGTTTTTGCCAACTCCTAACATACAGAATCTTTTCATGTCACACGATTTTTGAAACCTCTCACTCAAAGTGCAAAACTACACACCAAATATCCAAAACCATGAGCTATTTCTCAGCCTTTGACTCAGTTGTCAATTGCATAAAACACTTTTTTCAAAACACTACACAAAAATTCTCTACCTAAAACACAAAAATCTAACAGGAAGTGACTTGCTTTCCTTTTCCAAACACAACCAATCAAAATGCTACACTTATTCACCAGGTCACACACACACTCCTCACATGTGCAAACACTAATAGTTTAACTGATCACTAACCAATCACTGCTTTACTGTACTATAGGATTACCTGTTTTGAACAATGGATGCCAACAATGGACAGAGAGCAAGAGGGGTAGGAGGGAGAGGAAGAGGAAGAAGAGGACGAGGGTAAAGAAGAGAAGGAAGGAGAGCCATCTCTGATGAGATTAGGGCAACTCATGTGATCATGTGATCAACCACGGTTTGACCATGAGAGAGGCTGGACTGAGAGTCCAGCCCAACTTGAGTCGATTTACAGTGGCGTCCATAATTCGAACCTTCAGAAATGAGAACAGGTATGCAACTATCTAATGACTATTTTAGCATTACAGTAATGTACTGTAAAATACGTATGACTGCATAGTATTGCATAAACATTTGTAACTCTAAGCCATCCATTTACTGCACTGCATTGAATGAATGAGGTTGGTTATCATGCTGTACTACATTTCTTTGTACATTGTTTATAGTTCCTATGCTGAACACATACTGTGTTTGAATTCTGTACAGAGTGGAAAGGCAAAGACATCATGGAGGACGAGGACGCTTGTTTACAGATGTACAAGAGACTGCAATTATAAATATGGTTTTGGCCAACAATGCAATTAGGATTCGAGAGATAAGAGAGCATATCTTGAATAATGACACCATATTTAACAACATCAATGCTGTAAGCCTGTCGACCATACAACGCATCCTCCAACAGCACCGAGTGACGATGAAACAACTTTACAAGGTGCCATTTGAGAGAATCTCTGACAGAGTCAAGAATATGCGACATGACTTTGTAGAGGTATGTATGCAACACTACTTCCAGTACTTCAGACATACCATATTTCCTCATCTGTATATCCTTTTGTCTGTTACAGAGAGTATTGGAGCTGGTTGCCCATGTAATTCGCCATGAATTTATTTATGTGGATGAGGTTGGCTTCAACCTCACCAAAACCAGGCGCCGTGGAATAAATGTAATAGGACAGAGGGCAATTACCAATGTCCATGGACAGCGTGGGGGAAATATAACTATGTGTGCTGCCATCACTCAAAACGGGGTCCTCCATCACAATGCCACACTGGGTCCGTACAACACCGGCCATATGCTCACTTTTCTGGATGCAATTTACACAATGCTTGTCCCTGATCCAGATCAGGAGCCTGCTAGATTTGTGGTTTTATGGGACAATGTTAGTTTTCACCGGGCTGTTCTGGTCCAAAACTGGTTTGCCACCCATCCACAATTTGTAGTTTTGTACCTACCCCCATATTCACCTTTTCTAAATCCCATAGAGGAATTCTTCTCAGCATGGCGCTGGAAAGTGTATGATCGCCAACCCTATGCCCGCATGCCGCTTCTCCAGGCAATGGAAGACGCATGTGGGGACATAGAGGTTGCCTCTGTCCAAGGTTGGATACGCCATGCTAGGAGATACTTCCCTCGATGTTTGGCAAGAGAAAACGTATCTTGTGATGTGGACGAAGTATTGTGGCTAGACCCAGGCCAGAGAAGAGATGAAGCGTAGCTTAGCACTGGTGACTGCCCCCCCAACCAACTCCTGGACTGCCCCCCCGGGACCCCACACACACAGTTGTGTTCTTTACTGTATTCTAAAGAATATACTTGTGGTTTACATATGTTTATGGTTTTGTTGTATGCTACTGTATACAACAGTAATGTTAGGCCTAATAAATATTTTCTGTTTCTACATTGCATTGGTGTTTACAGTGTACTTGTTACCCCTCTCAGCAGATTACTTTCCCTGTAGAACATTGTATTGAAATGTAGATATAAGCCTATGAAAGACCAAAGAGCTTTAGATTTAGAACAACAGTGTTTACATGGTATATCCAAAAATGTACTATTATGAAAGCAGTGTTTGCCATTTGATGCAAATGCACATTTTGAAGGAGATGTGAGGCATTTTGTATTTTGTGTGTGCAGTTTTGGGAATTGTGTGTTGAGTTTTGAAAAAAGGAGACGGTTTTGAAAACGTGTGTAAGCAGTTGGAAAAAACTGTAAGAACAAATTCTTATTTACAATGACAGCCTACCGGGGAACTGCCTTGTTCAGGGGCAGAATGACAGTTTTTTACCTTCTTAGCTCAGGGATTCGTTACTGGCCCAACGCTCAAACCACTAGGCCACCTGTCGCCTAAAAAGTATTAACCAATGACTGGGGTATTAATTGAACTCCACTATGCAGAAACCCACGCATCCGCTCATCCAATCAGTGACCCTCCCTGCCCCTGACCAATCAGTGATGTGGGTTTAAGAGACTAAACATCCGTGTGATGGCTAGCCCACCGCTAAATCTACACCCCTGTCTACCCTATTAACTAACAGGACATGGGAGTTTATATGCATTTACATTGAGCTCTGTGTATGAGATTGTGTATGCATTTTGTCTTTATCACGTGAGCATGTGTGTGTGTGTGTGTGGGGGGGGGGGATTATTTCCATTTGTTGACTGTTTGGTGTGATTTTTGCAGGGAAAGAGATATAATCCCATATCCCCGTCCCTTCTTCCAGAGAGAACAAGGGAGGGGGTCATGAAACTTTCAACTGGACACTACTACAACACTGCACTGACATGTATAGGTTAACAAGTCCATATAGAAACATAAAATTAAAGTTTATTGGTCGCGTGCACAGATTTGCAGATGTTATCGCAAGGATCAATACAGGATTAAGATTGAATCCTACTACACTGGCTCTGACGCTCGTCGGCTGTGGCAGCATTTGAAAACTATTACGAACTAGAAAGGGAAACTCAGACGTGAGCTGCCCAGTGACGTGAGCCTACCAGACGAGCGAAATGCCTTTTATGCTCAAATGTGTGATAATGCTCTCGATAGCCGATGTAAGCAAGACCTTTAGCAGGTCAACATTCACAAAGCCGCGGGGCCAGAAGGATTACCAGGATGTGTACTCAAAGCATGCGCGGACCAACTGGCAAGGGTCTTCACTGACATTTCAACCTCTACCTGACCAAGTCTGTAATACCTACATGTTTCAAACAGACCACCATAGTCCCTGTGCCCAAGGAAGCGAAGGTAACCTGTCTAAATGATTACCGCTCATAGCACTCACGTCGGTAGCCATGAAATGCTTTGAAAGGCTGGTCATGGCTCACATCAACAGCATCCTCCCGGATACCCTAGACCCACTCCAATTTGCATACCGCCCCAACAGATACAAAGATGACGCAATCTCAATCGCACTCCACACTGTCCTTTCCCACCTGGACAAAAGGAAAACCTATGTGAGAATGCTGCTCATTGACTACAGCTCAGCGTTCAACACCATAGAGCCCATAAAGCTCATCACTAAGCTAAGGACCCTGGGACTAAACACCTCCCTCTGCAACTGGATCCTAGACTTCCTGACGGGCCGCCCCCAGGTGGTAAGGGTAGGCAACAACACGTCTGCCACGCTGATCCTCAACACTGGGGCCCCTCAGGGGTGTGTACTTAGTCCCCTCCTGTACTCCCTGTTCACCCACGACTGTGTGGCCAAACACGACTCCAACATCATCATTAAGTTTGCTGACGACACAACAGTGGTAGGCCTGATCACCGACAATGATGAGACAATCTATAGGGAGGAGGTTAGAGAACTGGCAGTGTGGTGCCAGGACAACAACCTCTCCATCAATGTGAGCAAGACCAAGGAGCTGATCGTGGACTACAGGAAAAGGCAGGCTGAACAGGCCCCCATTAACATCAACGGGGCTGTAGTGGAGCAGGTCGAGAGTTTCAAGTTCCTTAGTGTCCATATCACCAACGATCTATCATGGTCCAATCACACCAAGACAGTTGTGAAGAGGGCACAACAAAACCTTTACCCCCTCAGGAGAATGAAAAGATTTAGCATGGGTCCCCAGATCCTCAAAAAGTTCTACAGCTGCACCATCGAGAGCATCCTGACTGGTTGCATCACCGCCTGGTATGGCAACTGCTCGGCATCTGATTGTAAGGCGCTACAGAGGGTATACGGCCCAGTACATCGCTGGGACCAAGCTTCCTGCAATCCAGGACCTATATAATTGGCGGTGTCAGAGGAAAGACCATAAAATTGTCAGAGACTCCAGTCACCCAAGTTATAGACTGTTACCTCTGCTACCGCACGGCAAGCAGTACTGGAGCTCCAAGTCTGGGACCAAAAGGCTCCTTGACAGCTTCTACCCCCAAGCCATAAGACTGCTGAACAATTAATCAAATGGCCACCGGACTATTACATTGACCCCCCCCCCCCCCCACGCCTCCATTTGTTTTGTACACTGATGCTACTCGCTGTTTATTATCTATGCATAGTCAGTTCACCCCTATCTACATGTACAAATGACAAATTACCTCGACTAACTTGTACCCACGCACACTGACTGGGTACCGGTACCCCCTGTATATAGCCTCGTCATTGTTATGTTATTGTGTTACTTTTATTATTTTTTACTTTCGTTTATTTGGTAAATATTTTCTTAACTCTTCTTGAACTGCGCTGTTGGTTAAGGGCTTGTAAGTAAGCATTTCACGGTAAGGTCTACACTTGTTGTATTCGGCGCATGTGACAAATAAAGTTTGCTTGTGTTTCTAGCTCCAACAGTGCAGTAATACCAAGCAATACAAATGTTAAAAATACACACATACCCTGAACAGTGTGTGCAGCACACACACATGCGCACACAGGCATGCAGGCAGGCATCACACATAATCTCACCTCAGAAATGTTCATTCTAGGTTCAAGGAGTTTACTCATACAGCATATGCACATACACCCAAGGGCATATTCAGACCATATAGAGAAAATGGATGTAATGGGTTTGTATTTAGTGTATTAACCCTCTGTCTCAGGCTCAACGTTAATCAGATTTGGTCGTCGATCAGAAGAAAAACTCCACTTTAACCTCAGTGACAAACTCTGGAGTCAATAGACCATGACAGAGAGAAAAAAAAGGGAGCTTGTGTATTTTTCATTGACTGTTCATCAGTGTGTGCATCTGTGTGTGTGTGCATCTGTGTGTGTGCGTGTGTGTGTGTGTGTGTGTGTGTGTGTGTGTGTGTGTGTGTGTGTGTGTGTGTGTGTGTGTGTGTGTGTGTGTGTGTGTGTGTGTGTGTGTGTGTGTGTGTGGCAGCCCCTCCATTCCTCTCTCTCGGACTGTAATCTGAGTGTATTAATCTGTTGTTTGAACTCCTTAAGCACAGACTGTCTATCACATCTGCTCTCTTCACCCTTCTAAAGCTCTGCTATTTATAAATCCTCCCTCATACTCTCTCTTTCCTCTTTCCTTTCGATCTGTCATTGGAATGTAATTCCTCCAGGAGAACCTAGTTTTATTCTTCCAAATCCTCCAGAACAGTATATCCATCCTCTCCTTTTGCCAAAAATATCCTTTGAATATTCTCCTTTTTTTTCTCCAAACGCAAACTCTGTCTTGGTTCTCTCTTGTTCTCACTCTGACTCTAAACACAACTATTTGAAACGCAACAGCTGGGAAAGCACTTCATTGGAATGTAAATAGTCATATAGTCAGCTAATTCTGAGGTTCCATAGCACTGTTAATATCGAACCATTACCACTGACTACACTCCAGTGAAAGAAAAATGATGGTACAGAACATTCCATAAAATCGAATGAAGATGAACAATGTACACACACACCTACACCTACAGTATATACACACACCTACACCTATATACACACATCACCACAGACAAACTGGTAGCAGTACCAGGATATAAAGACAGTCAATGTGCAGCACATTCTGACTGAGAGAAACAGAGCGAAAGTGACATGAGCACATGGACTCCAAATTCATAGCAATTCAGTGAATGAAAAATAGCACTGACAATCGTAGTACAACTACATTTCTGGTCAATCCTATGCACATGGGTGGGGGAGGATTTGAGACGAACATGAAAGAAGTGTCCAGAACATCACTCAGAAGATGAGATCAGAGGGAGGATAGGTTAAGGGATAGAAGGAACGAAGAGAAGGGAGGTAAAGTCAGTCCTACCTGCTGTGTGTTGTCTCCCATCCAACCAGAGCAAGGCATCGGGAGAGACACAATGAAGGGAGGAAAGGATGGAGCGGTAGAGAGAGAGAAAGAATAGGCAAAATCCCAGTCCTTGCGTCATCTGAGAAAATTGGCAGATTAATAAAACAGCTTGGATCTCTGAGTCCCCTCGCTTGCTCCTTACTTTCTCTCTATTTCCAGTTCCCTTTATGCTTCTTTTCTACTCCCTCTCTGAATTCCTAAATTGAGTTGTTCCTCAAGGTCAGCGTCTAGTGATAGACTACGAGCTCCTGATCAGCTGTATTACAGCCACTAGCTTTCCCTTGTTTTGGTTCTTTTAAGTGCTCATTTGGAAAGAACTTTGGGCTGATAATACATAAATAAATGTTTATTGTCACTATAATCATTACCATAGAGAGTGAGAGCAGGCTGTGGAGGGAGGGAGGGAGACAAAGTGAGAGAGAGATTTAGATAGAGAAATGAGCTAGCAGTAAGAGACAGTTGAAAGAGAGTGGGAGTGAGGATTCGTCCCAATATTCTCTCCTTCCACCTGAAGTGTGCACTTGATCACTACTCCCGACAAATTTAAAAGCAATGTATTGGAGTAGGCACGCTAGAGGGAGTTTCCATATACCAGTCATTTCCTTCTAAATCCATGAAGGGACGTGAACAAGTGCACACTTCTGGAGGAAGGAGAGATTATTAAGATGCAGAGTTACCTCATACTCATTAGTCATGTCAATCAATGGCTAACGCTTGACTTCTGATGCATCCAGGTGTACCTCCACCCTTCCACTTGGGGGCGATAAAGGGCAGGGAAACCTTGATTCAACCTTCGCTAGTAGGTACGTAGAAGATAGAAGTTGCACTTAACAACAGATCGGGATCAGTTACCCCGTACTCCAATTATGAATAAAAGTGAGGTTTGCATTTGAGCATCAGATGTACAATAATATCTATAATAACGCTGAAATTAATTATACAGCAACAGTTATGTAATTGCATACTAGCATTTTATTACAGAACTGGAATAAGGAACAGTCCCTATTGTGTTATTTAAAAAACACTCAAAGTCATTACTATGCAATTAAAGGGAAATAGCTGTCACGTTCCTGACCTGTTTTCTCTTGTTTTGTATGTCTTTATTGGTCAGGGCGTGAGTGTTGGGGGGGTAGTCTATGTTTTGTATTTCTAGGTTGGGTTTTGTGTTCGGCCTGGTATGATTCTCAATTAGAGACAGGTGTGTATCGTTTGTCTCTAATTGAGAGTCATACTAAGGCAGCCAGGGTTTCACTGGGGTTTTGTGGGTGTTTGTTCCTGTGTCCTCACATGGACGGTTGAAGGTTAGTCACGTTTGTTGTTTTGTAGTTTTGTAGTGTCTTGTTTGCTGTTTTTCATTAAAAGATGGCTTGTTTCCCTCAATCCGCATCTTGGTCCTATCCATGCTCCTCCTCGTCTAAGGGGGAGAACAACAATGACTGCCTTTACAATAGCCATGATGTCAGTAGTGTTACTGAACAGACCAAGCACTATGTCAACAAAGCACTATGTCATCCAAGCACTATGTCAACCAAGCACTATGTCAACCAAGCACTATGTCAACCAAGCACTATGTCAACCAAGCACTATGTCATCCAAGCACTATGTCAACCAAGCACTATGTCAACCAAGCACTATGTCAACCAAGCACTATGTCAACCAAGCACTATGTCAACCAAGCACTATGTCAGCGTTATTAAAGCAGTGTGTGCTACATTCTGTCTTGTTTGATGTAATAACAAGTCCGTGACAAGGTACAAGGGATAAGGATAATGACAGAGTGATGTAAGTAAGCGCATCACAGAAAACCCTGACCTCTGCTCTGAATGCATACACACGTACATGCAATGTCACATGGCTGACACACCTTCTGACACAGGGACACACAAATCCTCTGCCACATGCAAAGATACACACACAAACCTCCTACAACACACACAAACACACGCACACATGAACCGTCTACACAGACACACACGCACACGCACACACACACACACACACACACGCATTCATACATACATACACACATACACACACTCACCCTGTCCTGTGGGACTGACAGATGGAAAGGGGCAGAGGAACAGAACAAGGACAGAGGCTTGTGGAATTGGGCCTGTCCTTCCTTTGTGCAGTGGGTACGCTGTAAGTCTATCCTCTACTAATTGCCAGAGTGGTTCACATACAAAGTCTGCCTGTGAAACCCTATACTGCCGGGTGTCGTTCAGTGAGTAAAGTTTACAATGTTTAACAATGTTCCTCTGGCAGAAAGAGAGAGGGAGAAAAGACAGATGGATAAGGGGATGGAGAGAAAAGGCCGGAGATGTACGCATAACGGAGAAGTGGAGATGCGTAAGGGAAGTGAAGAGACATCATATTTTGCATTGATACCATTATGAGTGAGAATCAACTGTCAACTACAGTATATACAGATCTAGGATCTGAATTTGATCACCCTGTTGCAGGAGAACTTGTAGTGTATTTCTAGGTTTAAAAAGGCTTCTGAAGTTCGTAATTTCCACTTAGAAATGTCATACTTGATTTTGACTTACGAAAAATATATTAACCCCTACAAAATGTACATTAATAGTAATCCACATTCAATTTCCCGTTTCCTGTTGCTGCAGGACTATTTTCCTGCTGTGGCAAACTGTCTCAAATTAAGATCCTACATCTGTAGCGTGGGTTACCAGATAATGTAATGCAGAGCCCTCTCTCCCCTCAGCTCTAGTTTCTCTCCCATTCAAACCTGTTTTTCATTAAGGATTACACTGAAGTTAGTCCTCTGTTCCCCTAATTAAGACATTCCTTACATCCAACTCCTCTGATTTTTTAAAATTCCCCTAGCTCTCTCGCTCTCCCACACTTTCTTCCAAAGGTGAATATTACATACAGGATATAGACTTGAGGCTTTCTGTGTGTTCGTGTAGCTGTGTTAAATGTTTTTATGAGTGAGTATGTGTATAAATGTTTTTATGAGTTTGTGTGTGTGTGTGTGTGTGTGTGTGTGTGTGTGTGTGTGTGTGTGTGTGTGTGTGTGTGTGTGTGTGTGTGTGTGTGTGTGTGTGTGTGTGTGTGTTTCAGTGGCGGCTCCTCGGAGGAGAAAGGGGAGGACTCTGTGAATTCCAGAGGAAGTCATCCAACCTATCAGAGCTCTTGCAGCATGAACTGACATGTTGTCCATCCAAACAAAGGATCAGAGAAAGATCGCAGAAGCTACAGTTAGCTATAGCACTGCAGTGCATAAAATGTGATGAGTAGTTGACTCAAAGAGAGAGAAAGACAATAGTTGAACAGTTTTGAACAAATTAATTTATTCAAAAATTAAGGAGAAAGAGCAGAGAGAAAGAGAGGGAGAGAAGTGTTGTTGTATACATAGTGGAACTATATTTATGTAGCTAGCTGGCTAAGGCTATCCAACACTTCCAATTCAAGGTAAGCCACCGGTGTAACTGCTAAACTGATTGCTGTACACTACTGCATGACTGTACACATGGATTGGATTGATAGTAGCTATGCTGACTATGCCATTAGCTAATATTGTGACAACTTTGTATGCTGTGTGCAGTGATTATGGTATGAAGGTTTGACTTGGAGAGGTTTTGTCCACAAGGGAAGAGAAAATGTGAGAGGAGGAGAGCACGTAGATGTGATGATGCTGTTTGTATGGTTGCTATGAAAGTGAACTGTGTGATCAGGGGTGTATTAATTCCGCCAATTCTGTTACAAAACATTTCTTAAACGGAAACAAACTCAATGGGGGACGGACCTACCTAAATTTGTCCAATAGAAACTCTCGTTTTAGTTGCAAAACGTAACGTTTTGAAAACCGTTTGGACTAATGACTACACCCTAGATCAGCTAAAGTGTGCAAGGCGGTATTGAATGTGTCACTGTCTGTCACCTTGATTACTCCAATTTGTCTCTTGACCTGTGCACCTATGTTATAAACGTTCATTTGTAGGCTAGGTTGTAGCAAACCTCATGATGGGTATAGGGCAAATTTCAGTATCATGCAGTAGCCTAAACCTATCACTGTTACACGGAACTGGGTGAATGGAATATGAATGACAGACAGTCATTTAATATGCTGTAATAGAAATAAGGCCATGCTCATTAAAAAAAAGAAATTGTCCTCCCTAAAGTTAAATGGCACCGACCATCACTGGTGTGTTAGTGTGTAGGCTATGTCTGGTCTGCTTTGGAACCCCATCACACAGCCTCTCTGACCCTCCCTTTCCTGTGAAATTCAATTTCAGGCTTGAGGGATTATTCCTCAGATATGTCTGCATTATGGTCAGATGTCTGTGAAGCAGAGCTCACTTACTGCTGGGGGGTGAGGTGAGATGCTCCCCCCCTCTCTCCCTCCCTCCACCCAGACAGAGCCAGTCACACATTCATCATGAGATAGTATCCCCCCATCCCCTCAGTGACCCGAC
Source organism: Salvelinus fontinalis (assembly GCF_029448725.1). Taxonomy (NCBI): domain Eukaryota; kingdom Metazoa; phylum Chordata; class Actinopteri; order Salmoniformes; family Salmonidae; genus Salvelinus; species Salvelinus fontinalis. The sequence goes on along the minus strand of NC_074666.1, from coordinate 72,154,887 downwards.
CCTTTACCTCCGTGCCACAGAGGCAGGGTAGTAGCGTGGCCGGTGAGGGTGACTGGGGCGTTTCCAGGAGTTGCAGGCTAATTGGGTCAGATTGCGGTGAGTGGAGCATTACGCCTGAAATTGGAAACACATGTGGCCGCTCTTTGTACCCAAGTCTGAAAAAGAGGAGGAACGGGGGATGGTGAGGTTCATGAAGAAAGAGTTTAGATGTAGTAAGAGAGTGAGAGTTGAGGAGAGAATGTGAATGAAGGAGAAATGGGAATAGTGAGATGTGAGGAGATAAAGTGAACAAAGTGAGAGGGGAGAGAGACATGATATGAAGGGAGAGAGACATGGAAAGAGAGAGGCAGAGAGACATGATATGGAGGGAGAGAGACATGGAAATATAGTGGGTGGGTTAGAGAGAGTAGGGGGAGAAGGAATGAGAGTTAATGAAAGATTGACACAGCCTGGGGGAAAGGGTGAGTTCAATAATTGAAGTTAAGTCTGACGCGTCTGCCTTCATGCCCCTGGTCTCTGGTGGTGGCAATCAGACTGTATAACCTCCACCCTGACAGCTCGGCTATTTGCAATAATTGCCACAATTACACTGATATTTGGCTGAGGTAAAATTGACGGGATATTCATTGCTATAGTAATAAATCCATGTTTGATGACATTTTGTGTGAGGAAGAGAAAGGTAGACTGATTGGTTGAATCTGAAACATTAGGGTTTATTTGGAATTAGATACACAGCCTAGGGGTGTGTGAACGTGTATCAGATGATGTTGGTGCATTTCCAGTTTTAAATGTTTCTGTGTTTTTTGAGGTTATTGGATTGGTGCAAATTGCAATAACATGATTGTATTGTTATGTTCGTTTGTTAGTTATTGATGCCAATTAGCTACATGTACACGAGAGGAATGAAAGACCAATGGATCACGAGAGTCATTTATTTATTTATGACATTTCATGTGTCTGTGTGTGCATTTTTAAATGTGGCATGCATTGAAGCAGCACGGTCTCTAAATCTATTAGCAGAGAATGTTTGGATAATGTGATATGTGTTTCATGTGACAGAAAAATGCTCCAGGTGAAAGTTTTTTTTAAAGCTATATCTGTGCCTATTGA